>NC_135992.1:5589798-5599798 GCF_053455715.1 Rhinoraja longicauda
GACCCGCTGAGTTACTCCAGCATTTTGTGTCTACCTTCGGTTTAAACCAGCATCTGCAGTTCCTTCCCACCCATTAGACTCCTACTTGTTAGAGTCTTAGACCTGATCTTTGAAGTCTTAGTTTAGTTTAGTTAGGCCTTAGTTTAGGCCTCAATGCTGGCCTGAAGAAGGGTCTGATTTACTCCGGCATTTTGTGTCCATGTTCGGAAAGTTGCCGTGGTTTCTCCTGGAAGTGTGACCGTTTGTCGGGGTGACTGAGGGTCAGACAACCGGAACATTCTATCGCCTGGACCTGCGACGCCAGTGTTTACCGTCGATCCATCGAAAGGCCGGGCCGATGAATTGAATGTTAGAGTCAGACGGCTTTTCTCTGGGGCATCCTGATAACAAGGGGCACCTGTGTGCAGGAAGAATTGCAGATGCTGTTCGAAACTGAAGATAGACACCAAGTTACCCGGAGTAACTCAGCGGGTCAGGCAGCATCTCCAGAGAAAATGGCACATTGGCCTTCATCAGTCAGAGCATCGAGTATGGAAGTTGGGAGGCCATTCAGCGATGGTTGCCAACTGTCCCGTATTTTAGCCGGGACATCCCGTAAAATAATTTTGGGCTAAATTGGTTTGCCCGTACGGCACCGCCCTTGTCCCGCGTTAGGCCGCTGTCGGCCGGGACTGTGTAGGCTAACAGAGTGTGTTCGCCTCACGGAGGTTGCATAGCAACCCGCCTCGCGGCCCGGGCGGCAGCCATTGGTGGAGCGGGAGCACGTGGCCGCTGGCTGGGTGAGGTCACGTGGGGCGTCACCTTGTCCCTTATTTGGGAGTGAGGAAGTTGGCAACCCCTATGGACAGGTGACGTGTCGGGTCAGAAGAGCACCCATGGTCTTACTGAATGATAGAATGGCCACGAGGGGCAGAGTGGGTGACGTTTTCGGGTTGAGACCCTTCCTCACATATGTTTATATTTACGGGTTTTTGATCCACTTTGAACGGGTGAGATGAAGAGAAAGAGTCCGAGGAAGTGTCCCGACCCGAAACGTCACCCATTCCTTCTCTCCAGAGATGCTGCCTGCCCCGCTGAGTTACTCCAGCGTTTCGTGTCCACCTTCGGTGTAAACCAGCACCTGCAGTTCCTTCCTACATATCTCCTGAGCACAAGACAAGCATCAACAACCATCAGCTAGATCCCTCATTCATTCCCTGTGCACCACTTCAGAGAATAACTGGCTGGCACAGTGGTGGCACGATGGCGCAGCGGTAGAGTTGCTGCCTTGCAGCCCCAAAGACCCGGGTTCGATCCCGACCACGGGCGCCGTCTGTACGGAGTTTGTACGTTCTCCCCGTGACCTGCGTGGGTTTTCTCCGAGATCTTCGGTCTCCTCCCACACTCCAAAGACGTGCAGGTTTGTAGGTTAATTGGCTGGGTAAATGTAAAAATTGTTAGGTTAAATTAAGTTAAGTTAAGTTAAGTTAAGTTAAGTTAAGTTAAGTTAAGTTAAGTTAAGTTAAGTTAAGTTAAGTTAAGTTAAGTTAAGTTAAGTTCAGTTCAGTTCAGTTAAGTTAAGTTAAGTTCAGTTCAGTTCAGTTCAGTTCAGTTCAGTTCAGTTCAGTTAAGTTAAGTTAAGTTAAGTTAAGTTAAGTTAAGTTTAGTTAAGTTAAGTTAAGTTAAGTTGGGCCGAGCCGAGCCGAGCCGAGCCGAGCCGAGCCGAGCCGAGTCGAGTCGAGGCGAGTCGAGTCGAGTCGAGTCTAGTTAAGTTAAGTTAAGTTAAATTTAGTTTAGAGATACAGCGCAGAAACAGGCCCTTCGGCCCACCGAGACCGCGCCGACCAGCGATCCCCGCACACTAACACTATCCTACACACACTGGGGACAATTTACACTTACACCCAGCCAATTAACCTACAAACCTGTACGTCTTTGGAGTGTGGGAGGAAACCGAAGATCTCGGAAAAAACCCACGCAGGTCACGGGGAGAACGTACAAACTCCGTACAGACGGCGCCCGTAGTCGGGATCGGGCCCGGGTCTCTGGTGCTGTGAGACAGCAGCTCTACCCGCTGCGCCTCCGCGCCGACCTGTGTTCCAGCCAGTGGGTTAAAATGCCCGGTGCAATTCTTCGAATGCTGGGCCCTACTGGGGATGGATGGGCGCACAAACATCGCCCTTCATCGAGCGATAAACAGCACAGTATGTTAATCCTGGGGTCAGCCTTTCCTGCGAATTGCTGGCAGGCCCTTGTCTGTGGTCTAATCTCCGCACCACACAAACCACGGTTGTCGTTCTTGCCGCCACTCAGCTCCAACTCTGAGATCGCCTGTTCGTAAACAGGACCCTGTTTTCTGAAAGGCAGCGGTATCATCATTGACTTCTCCAACTTCAAGTAACCCTTGCCTTCCCTCTCTCTCCCCCATCCCAGTTCTCCCACTGGTCTGGCTGTCTCCGACTACATTTTAAGCCCCTGTCCCACTCAGGCGATGTTTTAGACGCCTACAGGCGACTAGACCACACGGTTGCCGGGGTGCCGCCTGTACGGCCGTGAGTCGTCTCCAAAGAGTCGCAGCGTCTTTCTGGTCGCCGCTGGATTTTGAGATGTTTAAACATTTTCGGCGACTGTGGGTTTGACGCCAATGATCGTAGCTTGACGTCTCCTGAAGGGGGCGCTGTCGTAGGTTGTCGCCAGGTGACGTAGGTTGTCGCCGGTGCTGACTTCGGTGAATTCCTTTGGCGACTACCCACGTCAACCGGCGACAGGTACCGGCGCCAAAACCGGAGGCCAAAATGGCGTGAATTGTCTTCAGTTGTCGCCGACACGGTCGTAGCTTGTCGCGGGTGGACGTGGGTTGACTGCGGTTGTCGTAGGTTGCCGCCTGTGTGGTCGTGAGTTGTCGTAGGTGCGGTCGTAGGTGGACGTCCTACTCGCTACGATTGGGTCGCCGGTTGTCGGTGGCTTGCCGTAGCTTGACATCGACTAGGTGGTGGGTTGTCGTGGGCGGGGGGTCCAGTCACCATTTTTCCGGCTACCTGCTACAACTATGACAGTCGCAGGCAGTCACCTAAGTGGGACAGGCCCCTCAATCAGTCTGAAGAAGGGTCTCGACCCAAAAGGTCACCCATTCCTTCTCTCCCGAGATGCTGCCTGACCTGCTGAGTGACTCCAGCATTTTGATCTCCCGGTGGCCGAGCACTTCAACTCCCCCTCCCATTCCCCCAGTCTGACCTTTCTGTCATGGGCCTCCTCCAGTGCCATAGTGAGGCCCACCGGAAATTGGAGGAACAGCACCTCATATTTCGCCTGGGCAGCTTGCAGCCCAGCAGTATGAACATCGACTTCTCCAACTTTAGATAGTTCCTCTGTCCCTCTCTTCCCCTCCCCCTTCCCAGTTCTCCCTCTATCTCCCCGTCTCCACCTATATCCTTCCTTTGTCCCGCCCCCCTGACATCAGTCTGAAGAAGGGTCTCGACCCGAAACGTCACCCATTCCTTCTCTCCAGAGACGCTGCCTGACCTGCTGAGTTACTCCAGCATTTTGTGTCTACCTTCGGTTTAAACCAGCATCTGCAGTTCCTTCCCACCCATTAGACTCCTACTTGTTAGAGTCTTAGACCTGATCTTTGAAGTCTTAATTTAGTTTAGTTAGGCCTTAGTTTAGGCCTCAATGCTGGCCTGAAGAAGGGTCTGATTTACTCCGGCATTTTGTGTCCATGTTCGGAAAGTTGCCGTGGTTTCTCCTGGAAGTGTGACCGTTTGTCGGGGTGACCGAGGGTCAGACAACCGGAACATTCTATCGCCTGGACCTGCGACGCCAGTGTTTACCGTCGATCCATCGAAAGGCCGGGCCGATGAATTGAATGTTAGAGTCAGACGGCTTTTCTCTGGGGCATCCTGATAACAAGGGGCACCTGTGTGCAGGAAGAATTGCAGATGCTGTTCGAAACTGAAGATAGACACCAAGTTACCCGGAGTAACTCAGCGGGTCAGGCAGCATCTCCAGAGAAAATGGCACATTGGCCTTCATCAGTCAGAGCATCGAGTATAGAAGTTGGGAGGCCATTCAGCGAGGGTTGCCAACCATCCCGTATTTTAGCCGGGACATCCCGTAAAATAATTTTGGGCTAAATTGGTTTGTCCCGTATGGGACCGCCCTTGTCCCGCGTTAGGCCGCTGTCGGCCGGGACTGTGTAGGCTAACGAGTGTGTTCGCCTAACGGAGGTTGCGTAGCAACCCGTCTCGCGGCCCGGGCGGCAGCCATTGGTGGAGCGGGAGCACGTGGCCGCTGGCTGGGTGAGGTCACGTGGGGCGCGGGGTGGTGACGTCACCTTGTCCCTTATTTGTGAGTGAGATAGTTGGCAACCCCTATGGACAGGTGACGTGTCGGGTCAAAAGAGCAGCCATGGTCTTTCTGAATGATAGAATGGCCACGAGGGGCAGAGTGGCCTTCTTCCGCCGCTGCTTACAATCTTACGGCTGGCTACACAAGGGGGAAATGAGTACGAACAAGGACTTTGCTGCACCTGATTTATCTTTGTGTAGGAAGGAACTCCAGATGCTGGCTTCAACCGAAACGTCACCCGTTCCTTATCTCCTGGGATGCTGCCTGTCCCGCTGAGTTACTCCAGCTTTGTGTCTCATCTTCTGACCTGTCTTCCCTCAGCATGAAATCAATGGTGCCGGCAAAGAACGTCTAACAGCGCCCACTTTGAGATGAATATGTAGCCGAGGTTTCCACCTGGAGCTGCTGAACAAGGGAGCTGGGTTTGTGTGGATGGTGAGTGGCTAGTTTCAGAGGCAGTCCCTGCACCCTGGGGCGCTGGTTCTCCACTGACTGCACCAGGAACTGACTTTGGGCGGCACGGTGGCGCAGCGGGTAGAGCTGCTGCCTCGCAGTGCCATGTTAGTTAGTTAGTTCATCAGCTAGTTATTTAGTTAGTTAGTCAGTTGGTTAGTTAGTTCATTCATTAGTTAGTTTGTTTGTTAGTTAGTTAGTTAGTTAGCTAGTTATTTCATTCGTTTGTTTGTTTGTTAGTTAGTCATTTGGTTAGTTAGTTAGTTGGTTAGTTTGCTAGTTTGCTAGTTAGTTAGTTTGTTAGTTAGTTAGTTAGTTCGTTAGTTCGTTGGTTTGTTAGTTAGTTAGTTAGTTAGTTAGTTTGTTAGTTAGTTCGTTGGTTAGTTCGTTGGTTAGTTGGTTAGTTTGTTAGTTAGTTCGTTTGTTAGTTAGTTCGTTAGTTGGTTGTTTGGTTAGTTAATTAGTTTGTTAGTTAGTTGGTTAGTTAGTTAGCTAGCTAGTTAGCAAACTAGTTTGTTAGTTAGTTCGTTTTCACCTTTACCGAGGTACAATGAAAAGCTTTTTTGTCACGTGGCATCCAGTCAGCGGAAAGACTCTACATGATTACAATCGAGCCGTCCACACTGTACAGATACAGGACAAAGGGAATAATGTTTAGTGCAAAGATAAGATCCAGTAAAGCCCGATTAAAGATAGTTCAGGGGTCTCCAATGATGTAGATGGGAGGTCAGGACCGCTCTCTGGTTGTGGTGGGATGGTTCATTTGCCTGATAACAGCCGGGAAGAAACTGCCCCTGAATCTGGAGGTGTGCGTTTTCACACTTCTGTACCTCTTGCCTGATGGGAGGGGGAGGGGGGGGGGGGGAAGAGGGGGTTAATCATGAACATGCATAACGCTTCTTTGCAGTAAACATGCAGGACAACAAGATGGCGTCCGACCCAAGCGACTATTTGCGTGCTGGCCACAGAAACAGATCTACGATCACGCATGACAATCGCACCACACTCTCAAATCTCTACTCCGACAGGAACATTTCTAACTTTACCTGTGATCTTCTCAAACTCATCTCACTCAACATTATTCCCTTTATCCTGTATGCGTACACTGTTGTAATCGCGTATTGTCTTTCCACTGGCTGGTTAGCACGCAACAAAAGCTTCTCACTGTACCTCGGTACACGTGACAGTAAACTAGATGGATCCGAGAGAGCTTCTCTCCAGAGATGCTGCCTGTCCCGCTGAGTTACTCCAGCAGTTGGTGTCGAGAGCAGATCAATGGTTCAGCAAGTTAATGGCGTGGCAAATAACCATTAAAAAAAAAAATTATCTTTAGCGAAATCCTTAGTGCTGGGAGCGGACAAGTCATGAGATGAATTTCACGCGCTGCCTATCCACATTTGCCCACATTTGCCCACATTTGCTCGGTCAAAATGTGTAGGAAAGTCTGAGGAAGGGTCTCGACCCGAAACGTCACCCATCTCTTCTCTCCAGAGATGCTGCCTGACCCGCTGAGTTACTCCAGCTTTTGGTGTCTATCTCTGCTCTGTAGAACATGGATAAGTGACGTTTCAGGTCATAGAGTCAGAGAGTGATACAGCGTGGAAACAGGCCCTTCGGCCCAACTTGCCCACACTGGCCATCTACACTAGTCCCACCTGCCCGCGTTTGGCCCATATCCCTCCAAACCCGTCCTATCCCTGTACCTGTCTAAAAGTTTCTTAAACGTTGCGACAGTCCCTGCCTCAACTACCTCCTCCGGCAGCTCGTTCCGTACACCCACCGCCCCTTGCGTGAAAAAGTTACCCCTCAGATTCCTGGTCAGGATCCTTTAGTTTAGTTTAGTTTAGAGATAGTTCAGAAAGAGGCCCTTCGGCCCATCGAGTCCGCGCCGACCAGCGATCCCCGCACACTAAAACTATCCTGCACACACACATTGGGACATTAAGCATCTCTAAACTGAAGCGGGTCAGGCAGCATCTCTGGAGAACGTGGATAAGTGACGTTTCAGGTCGGGACCCTTCCTTGACCCGAAACGTCACCTATCCATGTTCGAGAGAGAGAGAGAGAGAGAGAGAGAGAGAGATGCTGCCTGACCCGCTGAATTGCTCCAGCACTCTGTTTCTTTCTGTGGTAAGCAACCACAAGCTGAGGTTAGTACGTATCTCTGACTCAGGCCTCTGATCTTAAGCAGCCTCAGGTGGTGTTTCAGCAATAACAGGCGGTAAAGCCTGTTTATGTTATTGGTTCAGGTTTATCATGGCACCCGTTCAGAATGGGGGTGGAATCAAGAATTTTCCACCGCCTCTTGCTCTCTGAATCTCTGCCAGTCCCACGAGAAACCTTGTTTTCCATTAACGGCCGTGTTAATTCATTTAGGAACGTAGAAACGTAGAAAATAGGTGCAGGAGGAGGCCATTCGGCCCTTCGAGCCAGCACCGCCATTCATCGTGATCATGGCTGACCATCCACGATCAGTAACCCTTCTCCCCATATCCCCTGATTCCGCTAGCCCCTAGAGCTCTATCTTTAGGGATTTAGAAGGACGAGAGGAGATCTTATCGAAACGTATAAGATTATTAAAGGGTTGGACACGTTAGAGGCAGGAAACATGCTCCCAATTTTGGGGGGGGCCAGAACAAGGGGCCACAGTTTAAGAATAAGGGGTAGGCCATTTAGAACTGTGATGAGGAAAAACTTTTTCAGTCAGAGAGTTGTAAATCTGTGGAATTCACTGCCTCAGAAGGCAGTGGAGGCCAATTCTCTGAATGCATTCAAGAGAGAGCTGGATAGAGCTCTTAAGGATAGCGGAGATGGGGAGAAGGCAGGAACGGGGTACTGATTGAGAATGATCAGCCATGATCACATTGAATGGCGGTGCTGGCTCGAAGGGCCGAATGGCCTACTCCTGCACCTATTGTCTATTGTCTTAGAAACCTGGGAGGACACCAAAGCATGGGAACAATAGATCGACGAGATGCACAGACTCTCTTGCCCAGAGTGGGGGAATCGACAACCACAGGTTCACCTGTTTAAGGTGAGGGGGGAAATATTTCATAGATGCATAGAAAATACATAGAAAATAGGTGCAGGAGGAGGCCATTCGGCCCCATCGAGCCAGCACCGCCATTCATTGTGATCATGGCTGATCATCCACAATCAGTACCCCGTGCCTGCCTTCTCCCCGTACCCCTTGATTCCGCTAGCCCCTCCAACTCTATCTAACTCTCTTTTAATGTAAGAAAATCACTGCAGATGCCGGTACAAATCGAAGGTATTTATTTCACAAAATGCTGGAGTAACTCAGCGGGTCAGGCAGCATCTCAGGAGAGAAGGAATGGGTGACGTTTCGGGTCGAGAGCCGTCTTCAGACCTCTTTTAAACTCTCTTTTAAATCCATCCAGTGAATTGGCCTCCACTGCCCTCTGTGGCAGAGAATTCCACAAATTCACAACTCTCCGGGTGAAAAAGTTCCTTCTCGCCTCAGTTTTAAATGGCCTCCCCTTTATTCTTAGACTGTGTGTGGCCCCTGGTTCTGGACTCGCCCAACATTGGGAACGTTTTTCCTGCATCTAGCTTGTCCAGTCCTTTTATGATTTTATACGTATTATAAAATAACACAGGCATAATTCAGTTTCAGTTCAGTATCAAGTCCATGCCGACCAGCGATCACCGCACAGTAACATTCCCCCTACACACACTGGGGACGATTTTACAGTGACACCGAGCCAATTAACCTACAAACCTGTACGTCTTCGGAGCGCGGGGGGAAACACAAGATCTTGGAGAAAGCCCGCGCAGGTCACGGGGAGAATTTAGGGCGTCACGGTGGCGCGGCGGTAGAGTTGCTGCCTTACAGCGAATGCAGCGCCGGAGACTCAGGTTCGATCCTGACTACGGAGTTTGTACGTTCTCCCCATGACTTGCGCGGGTTTTCTCCGAGATCTTCGGTTTCCTCCCACACTCCCAAGACGTACAGGTTTGTAGGTTAATTGGCTGGGTCTATGTGTAGATTGTCCCTAGTGGGTGTAGGATGGTGTTAATGTGTGCGGGGGGGAGATCGCTGGTGGGCGCGGACCCGGTGGGCCGAAGGGGCCTGTTTCCGCGCCATATCTCTAGACTAAACTAAACATGAACAAAACGTACAAACTCCGTACAGACAGCGCCCCAGGTCAGGATCGAACCCGCATCACTGGCGCTGTGAGGCAGTAGCTCGACCGCTATGCCACCATTTTGTTTAGAGACCCTGCATGGAAACGTTCCCTTCACCGAGTCCACGCCGACCATTGTTAGAAAGAGCTCTTAAGGATAGTGGAGTCAGGGGGTATGGGGAGAAGGCAGGAACGGGGTACTGATTGAGAATGATCAGCCATGATCACAAGAAAAAAATAGGAGCAGGAGTAGGCCAACCGGCCCCTCGAGCCCGCTCCGCCATTCAATACGATCATGGCTGATCCTACCCCAATCCCCTTCCCACTATCGCCCTTCTTCCCACCCAAAAGAACCGCGTGATCTCCTGGGAGAGGCGAAAAACCGGATAAAAACCCAGGCCAATTTGGGGAAAAAAATCCGGGAAATTCCTCTCCGACCCCAAGCTAGGCGATCGAAACTTGTCCAGGAGGTTACTCAGGTCTTACTATACTAATGGTCTCACATTGAATGGCGGTGCTGGCTCGAAGGGCCAAATGGCCTCCTCCTGCACCTATTGTCTATTGTCTATTGTCCATTGTTCACCCGTTCACTCTAGTTCAGGGCCGGATGGTGATACGAGCGATACGATGGGGGAGTCAGTCTCAGTCTACCCCACGACAGAGGGGAGTTGTCCAGTTTGATAGCCACAGGGGAGAAGGATCTCCTGTGGCGTTGTGTGCTGTATCTTGGTGGGACCAGTCTGTTGCTTAAGGTTCCCCTCAGGTTGACCAGTGTGTGTCATGGAGGGGTGGGTTATATTGTCCAGGATGCTCTGCAGTTTGAGGAGCATCTTCCCCTCCAAGACCACCCCCCCCCCCCCTTCCCCCGTGAATCCAACTCCACCCCCAGGACGGAGCCGGCCCTCCCTGATGAGCTTGTTGGTCCCGTTGGCATCCGCGGCCTTCGCCCTACTGCCCCGGCACACGACACAGCGAAGAAGATGGCGCAGTGGTAGAGTTGCTGCCTCACAGCGCCAGAGAGCCAGGTGGAATTGTTTAGTGTTGTAAATAGTATTTGTAAATGCTTGAATAAA
>NC_135992.1:5602298-5642298 GCF_053455715.1 Rhinoraja longicauda
TGGGCCGAAAGGCCTGTTTCCATGCTGTACAACTCTGCGAATCTATAACACCTACCCCTCTAGCCTGTATCCACAATGATCCCAGGAATGAGTGGGTTAACATATGATGAGCGTTTGTCCGCACTGGGCCTGTACTCGCTGGAGTTTAGAAGGATGAGGGGGGCCTCATTGAAACTTACCGAATAGTGAGCGGCCTGGATAGAGTGGGTGTGGGGAGGATGTTTCCACTGGTGGGAGAGTCTAGGACCAGAGGGCACAGCCTCAGAATTAAAGGACGTTCCTTTAGGAAGGAGATGAGGAGACATTTCTTTAGCCAGAGGGTGGTGAATCTGTGGAATTCTTTGCCACAGACGGCTGTGGAGGCCAAGTCAGTGGACATTTTTAAGGCAGAGGTAGATAGATCCTTGATTAATGCGGGTGTCAGGGGTTATGGGGAGAAGGCAGGAGAATGGGGTTGAGAGGTGAAAGATAGATCAGCCATGATTGAATGGCGGAGTAGACTTGATGGGCCGAATGGCCTAATTCTGCTCCTATCACTTATGACCTTCTGGCTTTATGAATGATTGGGTCAAGAAAGCTCACCATCACCTCCACTTGCTCAGAAGGCTTGGGAAGTTGGGCATCGAAGTCCCCAACAACTCTCAGCAACTTCTACAGATGCAACGCAGAACGCATTTTATCGGGATGCATCGTGCCTTGCTTTGGGAACGGCTCCACCCAAGACCACGAGAAATCGCAGAGAGATGTGGACGCAGCCCAGACCATCGCACAAACCGACCTCCCTTCCATCGGCTCCATCTACACCTCGCGCTGCCTTGGCAAGGCCAGCAGCATTATCAAGGACCAGTCTCAGCTCCCTCCGGCCACTCCCTCTCCTCCCCTCTCCCATCAGGCAAGAGGTACAGAAGTGTGAAAACGCACACCTCCAGATGCAGGGACAGTTTCTTCCCGGCTGTTATCAGGCAACTGAACCATCCTACCACCAGCTAGAGAGCGGTCCTGACCTCCAATCTACCTCATTGGTGACCCTTGGACTATCTTTAATCGGATGTCACTGGACTTTATCTTGCACTTGTGGCGAGTCCAGAAGCGGGTGAGTGTTGAAGACGTCACCACCCGCCTTCTCCGCGAATGCCACCGGGTCTGCAAAGGAGACGTCTGCCAAAACTAACTTGACGTCCCGGGGCAATTTCTCCCAGAATGCCGTTTCAAACATCATCACAGCTGGTGGTTGCCAATCAAGATAAGCATCTCCGTCATTAGGGCGGATGGTGGCCGATCCCCCAGCTCCGGTAGATGTAGGAGCTTCAGAGCCCGCTGGTTCTGGCTAAAGCCACAAACCCTCAGGAGGAGCCTCTTGAGCCCCTCGTACCTCTCGGTTTGGGGGGGGGGCTGGTCAGGTACCGTCCCACCCGCGCGGCCACCTCGGGCTGTAGGGAACTTCTCCTGGTCCTCCACGACTCTCTTAATGTGGAACTGGGACTCTACCTGTACGAACTAGGCACGGTGGCGCAGCGGTAGAGTTGCTGCTTTACAGCGAATGCAGCGCCGGAGACTCAGGTTCGATCCCGACTACGGGCGCTGCACTGTACGGAGTTTGTACGTTCTCCCCGTGACCTGCGTGGGTTTTCTCCGAGATCTTCGGTTTCCTCCCACACTCCAAAGACGTACAGGTATGTAGGTTAATTGGCTGGGTAAATGTAAAAATTGTCCCTAGTGGGTGTAGGATAGTGTTAGTGTACGGGGATCGCTGGGCGGCACGGACTTGGTGGGCCGAAAAAGGCCTGTTTCCGGCTGTATATATATGATATGATATGATATGATAACCACAGGTGCGGTTGGTGGGCCCAGAACGGGGGCAGGTGAACGGCGGTCGCGTTGGGCTGCCCGCTGTTCGCTCCTTCCTGAGACATCTTCTTGTGATCGTCGATCACGTCGGGGTCACCAATGTGGCGAGTCCAGAAGCGGGTGAGTGTTGAAGACGGAGTTTATTTGCATGGGCAAAAACCCCGTAACAAACGCAATACTCACAACTGTAGACAACCAACGAATACGTCCTTACTGGACGGAGTTCAACACTAGACTAACTTGTCTCCCCCACGCTGGCACACCCCGTGACATCGTTAGCCAATCCGAGGGTTCGAACTCCCAGCCAATCCCTATGTCCCTACACACTAAACATTATTCCATTTAATCTGTATCTGTACACTGTGGACGGTTCAATTGTATTCATATACAAGACCAAGTGGACCCATTGGGCCCAAACCTCTCCTGCATTGGTGAAGCACCCTCTCCTACCCCCTCTCCCTCTCCCCCCTCCCCCTCCCTTCCTTCCCCTCCCTGTCCCTCCCTCCTCTCCCTCCCTCCTCCCCCTTCCCCTACCCCTCCCCCTTCCCCCCTCCCTCACTCCTCCTCCCTCCCTCCCTCCTCCCCCTCACTCCTCCCCCCCTCCCCCCTCCCTCTCCTCCCCCTCCCCCTTCCCCCTCCCTCACTTCTCCTCACCCCCTCCCTCCTTCCTCCCTCCCTCCTCCCTCCCTCCCCCTCCCTCCCTCCTCCCCTCCCTCCTCTCCCCCCTCCCTCCCTCCCTCCCTCCCTCCCTCCCTCCCTCCCTAGGAGATAGATTTAAACTTTAAAACGTGAATAACTTTAAAAATATAACACCGATTTCAATGAAACTTCTTCCATTAGCACCAAAGGGACGTCGGTGAGTAAGGTGGGCCTAACATTGTCACGCTATCATGCACCGTTTTGGCCGTAGTTCAGGAACAAACAAACAAACAAACGAGAGTGTTAGTATATAGATGGTTTAGTTTAGTTTAGTTTAGAGATACAACGCGGAAACAGGCCCTTCGACCCACTGAGTCTGCACCGACCAGCGATCCCCGCACACTAACACTATCCTACACACACACACACACACACACACACACACACACACACACACACACACTAGGGACATCCAGGTTCAGGGACAGGTTCTTCCTCAGCTGTTATCCTGCAACTAAATCCTGAATTTGGAAGAGTGAGGGGGGATCTTATAGAAACATATAAAATTCTTAAGGGGTTGGAGAGGCTAGATGCGGGAAGATTGTTCCCGATGTTGGGGAAGTCCAGAACCAGGGGTCACAGCTTAAGGATAAAGGGGGAAGTCTTTTAGGACCGAGATGAGAAAACATTTCTTCACACAGAGTGGTGAATCTGTGGAATTCTCTGCCACAGAAGGTAGTTGAGGCCGGTTCATTGGCTATATTTAAGAGGGAGTTAGATGTGGCCCTTGTGGCTAAAGGAATCAGGGGGTATGGAGAGAAGGCAGGTACAGGTTACTGAGCTGGATGATCAGCCATGATCATATTGAATGGCGGTGCGTACAGGCTCGAAGGGTCGAATGGCCTACTCCTGCACCTATTTTCTATGTTTCTATGTTTCTAACTGAAGCCATCCCATCTACAACCGGAGAGCGGGCCTGACCTGCTGTCTACCCAGTGTGTGGGCAGTGGATGCGAAGGTAGGTGGGATAACATGGAACTTGTGCGAGTGGGCGACCAGTGGTCGGCATGGACTCGGCGGGCCGAAGGGCCTGTGTCCCTGCTGTGTCCTTCAGTCAGTCTCCGGGGCCTGGCTCCCGGGTGGCAGGGAGTGCCATTGGCCGTTGAGAGACGTCTCTGGGAAGACGGTGAAACTGGAGGGCAACTTGTTATTTGATTTGGGGAGAGCGGGTGGACGAGTGGGTTAACCTATGCCGAGCGTTTGTCAGCACTGGGCCTCTACTGAAGGATGAGGGGGACCTCATTGAAACTTACCGAATAGACAATAGACAATAGACAATAGAAAACAGGTGCAGGAGGAGGCCATTCGGCCCTTCGACCCAGCATCGCCATTCAATGTGATCACAGCTGATCATTCTCAATCAGTACCCCGTTCCTGCCCTCTCCCCATACCCCCTGACTCCGCTATCCTTAAGAGCTCTATCTAGCTCTCTCTTGAAAGCATTCAGAGAATTGGCCTCCACTGCCTTCTGAGGCAGAGAATTCCACAGATTCACAACTCTCTGACTGAAAAAGTTTTTCCTCATCTCCGTTCTAAATGGCCTACCCCTTATTCTTAAACTGTGGCCCCTTGTTCTGGACTCCCCCAACATTGGGAACATGTTTCCTGCCTCTAACGTGTCCAACCCCTTAATAATCTTATACGTTTCTTTAAGATCCCCTCTCATCCTTCTATATTCCAGTGTATACGAGCCTAGTCGCTCCAGTCTTTCAACATACGACAGTCCCGCCATTCCGGGAATCAACCTAGTAAACCTACGCTGCACTCCCTCAATAGCAAGAATATCCTTCCTCAAATTTGGAGACCAAAACTGCACACAGTACTCCAGGTGCGGTCTCACTAGGGCCCTGTACAACTGCAGAAGGACCTCTTTGCTCCTATACTCAACTCCTCTTGTTATGAAGGCCAACATTCCATTGGCTTTCTTCACTGCCTGCTGTACCTGCATGCTTCCTTTCAGTGACTGATGAACAAGGACACCCAGATCTCTCGTGGTACGTCCCCATTTCCTAACTTGACACCATTCAGATAATAATCTGCCTTCCTGTTCTTACCACCAAAGTGGACAACCTCACACTTATACGTTTAAACCAGCATCTGCAGCTCATTCCAACACATTGGACTCCTACTTGTTTAGAGTCTTAGAAGTCTTAGTTTAGTTTAGTTAAGAGATACCTGGCCTCAATGAAGGAGGATCTCGACCCGAAGCCTCGCCCATTCCTTCTCTCCAGAGATGCTGCCTGACCTGCTGAGTTACTCCAGCACTTTGTGTCTTGACTCCCTGTGCTGGAAGTGGATCGTGAGCCTCTGCTGCCCCCTCCTGGCCATGCTCAGTCAGTCGAGCCGAAACGCCTTGGCCCTTCAGTGAGGGGGGAATGAACTGCAAATGCCGGTTGACACCGAAGACAGACACAAAATGCTGGAGAAATAAACAATAGACAATAGACAATAGGTGCAGGAGGAGGCCATTCGGCCCTTCGAGCCAGCACCACCATTCAATGTGATCATGGCTGATCATTCTCAATCAGTACCCCGTTCCTGCCTTCTCCCCGTACCCCCTGACTCCGCTATCCTTAAGAGCTCTATCTAGCTCTCTCTTGAATGCATTCAGAGAATTGGCCTCCACTGCCTTCTGAGGCAGAGAATTCCACAGATTCACAACTCTCTGACTGAAAAAGTTTTTCCTCATCTCCGTTCTAAATGGCCTACCCCTTATTCTTAAACTGTGGCCCCTGGTTCTGGACTCCCCCAACATTGGGAACATGTTTCCTGCCTCTAACGTGTCCAACCCCTTAATAATCTTACATGTTTCAATAAGATCCCCTCTCAAATTCCAGTGTATACAAGCCTAGTCGCTCCAGCCTTTCAACATACGGCAGTCCCGCCATTCCGGGAATCAACCTAGTAAACCTACGCTGCACTCCCTCAATAGCAAGAATATCCTTCCTCAAATTTGGAGACCAAAACTGCACACAGTACTCCAGGTGCGGTCTCACTAGGGCCCTGTACAACTGCAGAAGGACCTCTTTGCTCCTATACTCAACTCCTCTTGTTATGAAGGCCAACATTCCATTAGCTTTCTTCACTGCCTGCTGTACCTGCATGCTTCCTTTCATTGACTGATGAACAAGGACACCCAGATCACGTTGTACGTCCCCATTTCCTAACTTGACACCATTCAGATAATAATCTGCCTTCCTGTTCTTTCCACCAAAGTGGACAACCTCACACTTATACGTTTAAACCAGCATCTGCAGCTCATTCCAACACATTGGACTCCTACTTGTTTAGAGTCTTAGAAGTCTTAGTTTAGTTTAGTTAAGAGATACCTGGCCTCAATGAAGGAGGGTCTCGACCCGAAACCTCGCCCATTCCTTCTCTCCAGAGATGCTGCCTGACCTGCTGAGTTACTCCAGCACTTTGTGTCTTGACTCCCTGTGGTGGAAGTGGATCGTGAGCCTCTGCTGCCCCCTCCTGGCCATGCTCAGTCAGTCGAGCTGAAACGCCTTGGCCCTTCAGTGAGGAGGGAATGAACTGCAGATGCCGGTTGACACCGAAGACAGATACAAAATGCTGGAGAAATAGACAATAGACAATAGACAATAGGTGCAGGAGGAGGCCATTCGGCCCTTCGAGCCAGCACCGCCATTCACCGTGATCATGGCTGATCGTTCTCAATCAGTACCCCGTTCCTGCCTTCTCCCCATACCCCCTGACTCCGCTATCCTTAAGAGCTCTATCTAGCTCTCTCTTGAATGCATTCAGAGAATTGGCCTCCACTGCCTTCTGAGTCAGAGAATTCCACAGATTCACAACTCTCTGACTGAAAAAGTTTTTCCTCATCTCCGTTCTAAATGGCCTTCCCCTTATTCTTAAACGGCACGTATTCTTATGGCGGCACGGTAGCGCAGCGGTAGAGTTGCTGCTTTACAGCGAATGCAGCGCCGGAGACTCAGGTTCGATCCTGACTACGGGTGCTGCACTCTAAGGAGTTTGTACGTTCTCCCCGTGACCTGCGTGGGTTTACTCCGAGATCTTCGGTTTCCTCCCACACTCCAAAGACGTACAGCTATGTAGGTTAATTGGCTGGGTAAATGTAAAAATTGTCCCTGGTGGGTGTAGGATAGTGTTAATGTGCGGGGATCACTGGGCGGCACGGACTTGGAGGGCCGAAAAGGCCTGTTTCCGGCTGTATATATATGATATGATATGATATGATAAACTGTGTGGCCCCTGGTTCTGGACTCCCCCAACATTGGGAACATGTTTCCTGCCTCTAACGTGTCCAACCCCTTAATAATCTTATACGTTTCGATAAGATCCCCTCTCATCCTTCTAAATTCCAGTGTATACAAGCCTAGTCGCTCCAGTCTTTCAACATACGACAGTCCCGCCATTCCGGGAATTAACCTAGTGAACCTACGCTGCACGCCCTCAATAGCAAGAATATCCTTCCTCAAATTTGGAGACCAAAACTGCACACAGTACTCCAGGTGCGGTCTAACTAGGGCCCTGTACAACTGCAATGAGCGTTTGGTTTGATGCCAATGATCGTAGCTTGACGTCTCCTGAAGGGGGTGCTGTCGTAGGTTGTCGCCAGGTGACGTAGGTTGTCCCCGGTGCTGACTTCGGTGAATTCCATTGGCGACTGCCCACGTCAACCGGCGACAGGTACCGGCGCCAAAACCGGAGGCCAAAATGGTACCTGTCTTCAGTTGTCGCCGACACGGTCGTAGCTTGTCGCGGGTGGACGTAGGTTGACTTCGGTTGCCGTAGGTTGGCACCTGTGTGGTCGTGGGTTGTCGTAGGTGCGGTCGTAGGTGGATGTCCTACGATTGGGTCGCCGGTTGTCGGTGGCTTGCCGTAGCTTGACGTCGACTAGGTGGTAGGTTGTTGTAGCTTGTCGTGGACATTGTCGTGGGGGGGGGGGTCCAGCTACGACTATGACAGTCGCCTAAAAAATTGCCTAATTGGGACCGGCCTTAAACGCATCGGGTCAGGAACCATCTCCGGAGAAAAGGAATAGGTGACGTTTCGGGTCGAGACCCTTCTTCAGACTGAGAGTCAGTGTTGACTAATCTTCTGGAGTTTTTTTGAGGATTTAACAAGTAGAATGGGTAAGGGAGAGCCGGTGGATGTGGCGTGTCTGGACTTTCAAAAAGCCTTTGACAAGGCCCCGCACAAGAGATTAGTGTGCATAATTAGAGCGCATGGTATTGGGGGTAGGGTATTGACATGGATAGAGAACTGGTTGGCAGACAGGAAGCAAAGAGTAGGAATTAACGGGTCCCTTTCAGAAAACCAGGCAGTGACTAGTGGGGTGCCGCAAGGCTCGGTGCTGGGACCCCTGTTGTTTACAATATATATTAACGATTTAGACGAGGGAATTAAATGTGACATCTCCACGATAGGCACATGGTAATGCAGGAAGCCCTGGGTATAATCTTAACCTTGGGCGCTGTCTTGAGTGGAGTTTGCACGCTCTCCTTGTGACCGCGTGGGTTTTCTCCGGGTGCTCCGGTTTCCTCCCACATCCCAAAGACGTGTGGGCCTGTCGTTTAATTGGACCTCTGTAAGTTGCCCTCGAGTGTACAAGGAGTTGAAGAATGATCCCATCCCAAGTCATCGACTGTCCGCTTTCCCTCACAGACGCTGGTTGGCGTGGTGGGACTAGTGTAGCTGGGCCACGTTGGCCGGCGTGGGCAAGTTGGGCCGAAGGGCCTGTTTCCACGCTGTATCACTCTACAGACGCAGGGTCCCACCTCAGTCCGGGGCGGCACGGTGGCGCAGCGGTAGAGTTGCCGCCTTACAGCGAATGCAGCGCCGGAGACTCAGGTTCGATCCCGACTACGGGCGCCATCTGTACGGAGTTTGTACGTTCTCCCCGTGATCTGCGTGGGTTTTCTCCGAGATCTTCGGTTTCCTCCCACACTCCAAAGACGTGTGGGTTTGTAGGTTAACTGGCTGGGCAAATGTAAAAATTGTCCCTAGTAGGTGTAGGATAGTGTTAGTGTGCGGGGATCGCTGGGCGGCGCGGATCCGGTGGGCCGAAGGGCCTGTTTCTTCGCTGTATCTCTAAATCTAAAAAAAAAATCCCTCCAAAAAAAAAATGTCCTATCCATGAACCTGTCCAACTGTTTCTTAAACGTTGGGATTGTCCCAGCCTCAACTACCTCCCTCCTCCGGCAGCTCGTTCCATACACCCACCACCCTCTGTGTGAAAAGGTTAATACTTGGATTCCTTTAACATCTTTTCCCCCTCACCTTGAACCTATGTCCTCTGGTCCTCGATTCCCCTACTCTGGGCAATGTTGAACGACAGACAAACACCTGGAGGGGTTTATGCAGGTCAGGCAGCGTTTTAGTATAGTTTAGTTCAGGGATACAGCATGGAAACAGGCCCTTCGGCCCATTGGGTCTGCACTGACCAGCCATCCATCCCTGTCTACGACTCCAGGACTCTACGACGGAAACCCTTTCAGGAGTTTGTCTGCTGCTGAATATTGCAGCATCTGCAGTCACCAGTGAGATCGACAGGGTACGATGTTCATGACCAATCGACAATAGGTGCAGGAGGAGGCCATTCGGCCCTTCGAGCCAGCACTGCCATTCAATGTGATCATGGCTGATCATTCTCAATCAGTACCCCGTTCCTGCCCTCTCCCCATACCCCCTGACTCCGCTATCCTTAAGAGCTCTATCTACCTCTCTCTTGAAAGCATTCAGAGAATTGGCCTCCACTGCCTTCTGAGGCAGAGAATTCCACAGATTCACAACTCTCTGACTGAAAAAGTTTTTCCTCGTCTCCGTTCTAAATGGCCTACCCCTTATTCTTAAACTGTGGCCACCAGGGGGCAGTCCTGGATCGGCAGCTCCTACACATGCACTGTGGAGAGCATTCTATCGGGAATGCATCCCAGTCTGGTTTGGGAACAGCTCCGTCCAAGACCGCAGGAAACTGCGGAGAATTGTGGACGCAGCCCGGACCATCACACAAACCAACCTCCCATCCGTTGAGAGTGTCTCGACCCGAAACGTGAGTCTGAAGAAGGGTCTCGACCCAAAACGTCGCCCATTCATCATCTCTCCAGAGATCTCTGCCCGTCTCGCTGAGTTACTCCAGCATTTTGCGTCTCCCTTCCACCGACTCCATCTACGCCTCGCGCTGCCTCGGCAAGGCCAGCAGCATAATCGAGGACCAGTCTCACCCCCGGCCACTCCCTCTCCTCCCCTCTCCCATCGGGCAAGATGTGCAGAAGTGTGGAAACGCACGCCTCCAGATTCAGGGGCAGTTTCTCCCCGGCTGTTATCAGGCAACTGGACCATCCTATCATCAGACAAGTCACGATCAAACCCGGGTCTCTGGCGCTGTGAGGCGGCAACTCTACCGCTGCGCCACCGTGACGCCCAAATATCCAGCACTCTGTATCTTAAGGATACCGGAGTCAGGGGGTATGGGGAGAAGGCAGGAACGGGGTACTGATTGAGAATGATCAGCCATGATCACATTGAATGGCGGTGCTGGCTCGAAGGGCTGAATGGCCTCCTCCTGCACCTATTGTCTTTTGTCTATTGTCTCCCCATGCTCCAACTATTGTAGTTGAGTTTGGCTTGATCGTATTTATGTATGATATATCTGTTTGGATTGATCACAGAACATAAATCAGTATAGGCTCCTCACACTTCACCTGTTCTTGAATTAAGAATATTTCGAATAACACACCTCTCTCATTGCCATGGGATAGCACAGATCTTGTGTGAACAGGTGATCAATGTTCAACATAGACTATATGGGCCGAAGGGCCTGTTTCCATGCTGTATCTCTAAACTAAACTCACGAGAGTTTACGAGAGTGTATAAAATCATCAGAGGGATAGATCGGGTAGACGCACACAGTCTCTTGCCCAGAGTAACGGAATCACGGACCAGAGGACATAGGTTCAATAGACAACAGACAATAGGTGCAGGAGGAGGCCATTTGGCCCTTCGAGCCAGCGCCGCCATTCAATGGGATCATGGCTGATCATTCAAGGTGAAGATTTAACAAGAACAAGATTTAACAAGAAGATTTAACAAGAAGATTTAATAAGAATCTGAGGGGTAACTTTTTCACACAGAGGGTGGTGGGTGTGTGGAACAAGCTGCCAGAGGAGGTAGTCGAGGCTGGGACTATCGCAACGTTTAAGAAACAGTTAGACAGGTACATGGATAGGACAGGTTTGGAGGGATATGGACCAAACGCAGGCAGGTGGAACGAGTGTAGCTGGGACATTGTTGGCCGGTGCGGGCAAGTTGGGCCGAAGGGCCTGTTTCCACGCTGTGTCACTCTATGACTCTATGACTCGGTGGGCTGAAGGGCCTGTTTATGTGCTGTACCTGTTTCTCTAAAGTATTTCCAAAGATGCTGGTATCAAACGCACTGCTGGAGTTTGGACAATAATCGGACTTTATCTTCGTAGTATCGTAGTACTAAACATAGTATCCTCTGCCATTTATCAGTGTGCTGTGGACGGCTTGATTGTAATCATGGATAGTTTCTTTTTACTGGATAGCACGCAAATAACTCTTCATGTGACATTAATAATAAACTAATCTGAACTAAAAGGAGCAAAGAGGTCCTTCTGCAGTTGTACAGGGCCCTAGTGTGACCGCACCTGGAGTACTGTGTGCAGGTTTGGTCTCCAAATTTGAGGAAGGATATTCTTGCTATGGAGGGCGTGCAGCGTAGGTTCACTAGGTTGATTCCCGGAATGGCGGGACTGTCGTATGTTGAAAGACTGGAGCGACTAGGCTTGTATACACTGGAATTTAGAAGGATGAGAGGCGATCTTATTGAAACATATAAGATTATTAAGGGGACGGACACGTTAGAGGCAGGAAACATGTTCCCAATGTTGGGGGGAGTCCAGAACAAGGGGCCACAGTTTAAGAATAAGGGGTAGGCCATTTAGAACGGAGATGAGGAAAAACCTATTGTCTATTGTCTATTGTTTATTGTCTAACCGGTATGGAGAGAGAAGGGACTGCAGATCAAACCGCAGGAGGAATTCGGCAGGTCAGGCAGCGTGGGTGGAGGGACACAGAGAGACAATAGACAATAGGTGCAGGAGGAGGCCATTCGGCCCTTCGAGCCAGCACCGCCATTCAATGTGATCATGGCTGATCATTCCCAATCAGTGCCCCGTTCCTGCCTTCTCCCCATACTCCCTGACTCCGCTATCCGTAAGAGCTCTATCTAGCTCTCTCTTGAATGCATTCAGAGAATTGGCCTCCACTGCCTTCTGTGGCAGAGAATTCCACAGATTCACAACTCTCCGACTGAAAAAGTTTTTCCTCATCTCCGTTCTAAATGGCCTTACCCCTTATTCTTAAACTGTGTGGCCCCTTGTTCTGGACTCCCCCAACATTGGGAACATGTTTCCTGCCTCTAACGTGTCCAACCCCTTAATAATCTTATATGTTTCGATAAGATCCCCTCTCATCCTTCTAAATTCCAGTGTATACAAACCTAGTCGCGACGTTTTGGATCGCGGCCCTCCTGTGGGTTATTATTGCAGGGCACAGCAATGAGGACCAGAGGCCAGGACACCACCCCACTAATCCCTTCCACATCGCCCTTTCCCCTGCTCAAGACCAGTCAGTTGTTTGAGAGGACACCAGGGGGCAGCACCCGCCCACGTTGCTAGTGTAATTGTAGCCCGGCCCTGACCATCCATGTAAAAGGGGCAGCAATAATGCAGAAAGAAAAAGGCTCAGAGTGCTGGAGTAACTCAGCGGGTCAGGCAGCGTCCCTGGAGAACACGGACAGGCGACGTTCCGGGAAGGGATCCATGAATTACTCCAACACTTGCCGTTTTTGTTGTTGTTGTTGTTGTTTTTTTGTTGTGAGCCAGCATCTGCAGTTCCTTGTGTGTCTACATCAATTCAGCCTCAGTTCTTGGCATAGTTGGGCCATAGGCGCACTGGGCCTGGGGATCGCGTGTGTATGAAGTGCTGTCAGGAACGGGGTACTGATTGAGAATGCTCAGCCATGATCACATTGAATGGCGGTGCTGGCTCGAAGGGCCGAATGGCCTCCTCCTGCACCTATTGTCTATTGTCATATTCCGTTGAACGGTGGAGTTGCCGCCTCACAGCGCCAGCGCCCCGGGTTCCGTCCCACCTTCGGGTGGCGTCTGACAATAGACAATAGGTGCAGGAGGAGGCCATTCGGCCCTTCGAGCCAGCACCGCCATTCACCCTGATCATGGCTGATCATTCTCAATCAGTACCCCGTTCCTGCCCTCTCCCCATACCCTCTGACTCCGCTATCCTTAAGAGCTCTATCTAGCTCTCTCTTGAATACATTCGGAGAATTGGCCTCCACTGCCTTCTGAGGCAGAGAATTCCACAGATTCACAACTCTCTGACTGAAAAAGTTTTTCTTCGTCTCTGTTCTAAATGGCCCACCCCTTATTCTTAAACTGTGGCCCCTTGTTCTGGACTTCTGGTTCATGTTTCCTGCCACTAACGTGTCCAATCCCTTAATAATCTTATACGCTTCGATAAGATCCCCTCTCATCCTTCTAAATTCCAGTGTATACAAGCCCAGTCGCTCCAGTCTTTCAACATACGACAGTCCCGCCATTCCGGGAATTAACCTAGTAAACCTGCGCTGCACGCCCTCAATAGCAAGTGGAGTTTGTACGTTCTCTCTGTGACCTCGTGGGTTTTCTCCAGGTTGGTCCAGTTTCCTCTCACATCCAAACGACGTGCGGATTTGTAGGTTAATCGGCCCTCTGTAAAATCACCCTTCATGTGTTGGGAACGCGTGTTGAAGGTTGGCGCAGGCTTGGTGGGCTGAAGGGCCTGTTGCCGTGCTATAAAACCTGTTTCTCCAAACTCCAAACCAAATGATATTGAGCTTAGTTTAGTTTAGCTTAGAGATACAGCGCGGAAACAGGCCCTTCGGCCCACCGAGTCCGCGCCGCCCAGCGATCCCCGCACACCAACACCTTCTAACACACTGTGATGTCTTGAGAGGTCGGGAGCTTTTCTCTTGAAGGTTGGGAGGTGTGGGTGCCGGAAATGAAGACAGAAACGTTCTTGTTTTTCAAACTTAAATTCCATATATTTAGTCTTTTCCAAAAACAGGTAAACTTAATTGTTTGCAGACAGGTACACAAAACCAAGACAGGTAGTTAAATCAAAACTGTAGCTTGCTGCCTTCTTACAAAATGTAACTCAAACACTGCTTCTCTCCCTCTCCCTCTCCCTCTCCCTCTCCCTCTCCCTCTCCCTCTCCCTCTCCCTCTCCCTCTCCCTCTCCCTCTCCCTCTCCCTCTCCCTCTCCCTCTCCCTCTCCCTCTCCCTCTCCCTCTCCCTCTCCCTCTCCCTCTCCCTCTCCCTCTCCCTCTCCCCTCCAGTCGTTGTCTCTCTTTTTTAAATACACTGCTTGCCTTCCCTTTTAGCTCTCTCACTGAGGCAATCAGCTCAACTGGTTCAGCTGGGCAGCAATAAGTGTCAGCAGCAATCAGTGTCAGCAGCAATCAATGTCAGCAGCAATCAGTGTCAGCAGCAATCAGTGCCCTGCTGACTATGGGTTTTGTAGTCTTTTGCTGGCAGCCATGATGGTTTGTAGTACTTGCTGCATCCACCGGGAGGAAATGTATCTCCCCTCTATGACTCTACCTCTCATGATATCACAACACTAACACTATAGGGACAATTTACAATTTTGCCAAGCCAATTAACCTACACACCTGTACGTCATGGGAGTGTGGGAGGAAACCGGAGCACCCGGAGAAAACCCACGCAGGTCACGGGAAGAACGTACAAACTCCGTGCAGACAAGTGCCTGTCGTCAGGATCAAACCCGGGTCTCTGGCGCTGTGAGGCGGCAACTCTACCGCTGTGCCACCGTGAGGCCCAAATATCCAGCACTCTGTATCTTTCCCCTTGCTCTATCTATTGTAGTTGAGTTTGGCTTGATCGTATTTATGTATGATATATCTGTTTGGATAGATCACGAAGCGTAAATCAGTACAGGCACCTCACACTTCACCTGTTCTTGAATTAAGAATGTTTGGACAATAGGTGCAGGAGGAGGCCATTCGGCCCTTCGAGCCAGCACCGCCATTCATTGTGATCACGGCTGATCATCTACAATCAGTAACCCGTGCCTGCCTTCTCCCCATATCCCTTGATTCCGCTAGCCCCTAGTGCTCTATCTAACTCTCTTTTAAATTCATCCAGTGAATCGGCCTCCACTGCCCTCTGTGGCAGAGAATTCCACAAATTCACAACTCTCTGGGTGAAAAAGTTTTTTCTCATCTCAGTTTTAAATGGCCTCCCCTTTATTCTTAGACTGTGTGGCCCCTGGTTCTGGACTCCCCCAACATTGGGAACATTATTCCTGCATCTAGCTTGTCCAGTCCTTTTATAATTTTATACGTTTCTATAAGATTCCCTCTCATCCTTCTAAATTCCGGTGAATACAAGTCCAGTCTTTTCCAATCTTTCCTCATACGACAGTCCCGCCATCCCGGGGATTAACCTGGTGAACCTACGCTGCACTGCCTCAATAGCAAGGATGTCCTTCCTGAAATTAGGAGACCAAAACTGCACACAATACTCCAGGTGCGGTCTCACCAGGGCCCTGTACAACTGCAGAAGGACCTCTTTACTCCAATACTCAAATCATCCAAATAGTCCATAGATTATATGGGCCAAAGGGCCTGTTTCCAAGCTCTATCTCTAAACTAAACTAAACACGAGAGTTTATGAGAGTGGATAAAATCATCAGAGGAATAGATCGGGTAGACGCACACAGTCTCTTGCCCAGAGTACTGGAATCGAGGACCAGAGGACATAGGTTTAAGGTGAAGGGGAAAAGGTTTAATAGGAATCTGAGGGGTAACCTTTTCACACAGAGGGTGGTGGGTGTGTGGAACGAGCTGCCAGAGGAGGTAGTTGAGGCAAGGACTATTGCAGCATTTAAGAAACCATTAGACAGGTAGGTACATGGATAGGACGGGTTTGGAGGGACATGGTCCAAACATGGGTAGGTGGGACTAGTGTAGATGGGGCATGTTGGTCGGTGCGGGCAAGTTGGGCCGAAGGGCCTGTTTCCACGCTGTATCACTATGACTATGACACCAGCCCACCCCGCCCCCGGTCATTCCTTCTTCTCCCTGCTCCTGTCTGGCAGAAAACGAGCACCAAAGATACTAGAGGAGCAAGATGGACCACTCCGTTGAAATCGCCCACAAACTGTAGTACGCAAAGGAGCGTAACGTCCGCCATTTTAGTAAGCAAAACCCGGCGTTCGCTCTGCCTCTCGCAGTGTAATCAGTGTTTTGGGGGAACGGTATGTGTGATGATACCATTAAAATGCAGAATATATCTCATCTATCAATTCACAGATTTTTGTTATGTTTTTTTAAAAATGTTTCTGCGAGTTCCTGCCTACTAAAATGGCCGCCGTGACGCACTACGGTTTTTAGGGTCGAGTGGTCTATCTTGCTCCTCTAGTATCTTTGGCCCCTACCACCAGACTCAGGAACAGCTTCCTCCTCTCTGTTATCAGGCTTCTGAACGGCCCTTCCATGAGCTAGGGCGCTGTCCGATTCACCTCTACCCCATTGCGGACATTGGACTTAGTCTACAGAACTACTGCGCTACAATGCACAGGCCACGTGGGTTTTCTCCGGGTGCTCCGGTCTCCTTTCACATCCCAAAGACATGCGGGTTTGTCTGTAAGTTGCCCCCAGCGTGGGATAACCAGTGAGAATGTGTTTCTTCCCACACACCAAAGACGTACAGGCTTGTAGGTGAATTGGCTTCGGTAAAAATTGACCCTAGTGTGTAGGATAATGCTCGTGTACGGGGAGATCAATGGTCGGCGCGGACTCGGTGGGCCAAAGTGCCTTTTATCTGCACTTTATCTGAATGCACAGCCTTTAGTAAAGAGATGAGGAGGAATTTCTTCAGTCAGAGGGTGGTGAATCTGTGGAATTCATTGCCACAGACGGCTGTGGAGGCCAAGTCAATGGATATTTTTAAAGCAGAGATGGGCAGATTCTTGATTAATACGGGCGTCAAAGGTTATGGGGAGAAGGCAGGAGAATGGGGTTAGGAGGGAGAGATAGATCAGCCATGATTGAATGGCGGGGTGGACTCAATGGGCCGAAGGGCCTAATTCTGCTCCTATAACTGATGAACTATCTCTAAACTAAGCTAAGCAATGCATGCAAAATAAAACATTTCACTGTACCTCGGTGCACGTGACAATAATAAGCCTCAACCTAGGGGCGCAGCGGTAGAGTTGCTGCCTCACAGCGCCAGAGACCCGGGTTCGAGTCTGACCGCGGGCGCTGTCCGTACGGAGTTGGCACGTTCTCCCCGTGACCGCGTGGGTTTCCTCCCGCACTCCAACGACGTGCAGGTTTGTAGGTTAATTGGCTTCGGTGAAAATTGTAAACATGGAACCCTAGTGTGCGTGGGATAGTGCTAGTGATCGCTGGTTGGCGCGGACCCGATGGGCCGAAGGGCCTGTGGCGGTGCTGTATCTTCAAAGTCTAAGGATCCTTCTAAGGGCGTCAAAGGTGATGGGGGAGAGAAAGTGAGATCAGCCATGATTTTAGTTTAGTTTAGTTTAGTTCGGAGATACAGCGCGGAAACAGGCCCTTTCGGCCCACCGGGTCCGCGCCGACCAGCGATCCCCGCACACTAACACCATCCTACACCCACCAGGGACAATCATTTACCCAGCCGATTAACCTACAAACCTGCACGTCTTTGGAGTGTGGGAGGAAACCGAAGATCTTATCGAAACGTATAAGAATTATTAAGGGGTTGGACACGTTAGAGGCAGGAAACATGTTCCCAATGTTGGGGGAGTCCAGAACCAGGGGCCACAGTTTAAGAATAAGGGGTAGGCCATTTAGAACGGGGATGAGGAAAAACTTTTTCAGTCAGAGAGTTGTAAATCTGTGGAATTCTCTGCCTCAGAAGGCAGTGGAGGCCAATTCTCTGAATGCATTCAAGAGAGAGCTAGATAGAGCTCTTAAGGATAGCGGAGTCAGGGGGTATGGGGAGAAGGCAGGAACGGGGTACTGATTGAGAATGATCAGCCATGATCACATTGAATGGCGGTGCTGGCTCGAAGGGCCGAATGGCCTCCTCCTGCACCTATTGTCTATTGTCTATCTCGGAGAAAACGCACGCAGGTCGCGGGGAGAACGTGCAAACTCCGTACAGACGGCGCCCGTAGTCGGGATGGAACCCGGCGCTGCATTCGCTGTGAGGCGGCAACACTGCCGCTGGCGCGGACCCGATGGGCTGAAGGGCCTGTTCTGCCGCGCGATGGCCCTTGACCGGAGATCGGGGGCGGGGTGGGGGGGCGGAGGATGGAGGGTGGAGGGGGACGCAGGGTCCCTCTGAAAGTCTACGAGGACCACAGAACGGCTCACAGAACATTGCTTTATTGCATTTGACACACAGATTGAAGAACCACACTGAGGGCGGGGAAGTGCGACGGACAGAACATGAAGCGAAGGATGAAGGCCTCTAGTCGGCACGGCGACTGATGGCTATTGTCCATTGCACACAGGAGCTGCAGAGACACAAGGCCCCACAGGCATCTCGGACGGACACCTCCCCTCAATTCTTGACGACCGACTGTTCACCCTTCGTCTCTTTACCTGAAAAAGGAAGGAAAACCAGTGTTAATCATAATCACAATCATAATCATAGTAGGAAAAAAATATGCTGGTGTAGTGGCCTGGCGGAGGCCAGAGAAAAGGCAAGACGCCAGGCAGTGTTTAGTAAGATTCTTTTATTAGGCTGTGAGCTCCTGCCCACAGCGTAGTTCTCCTAGGGATAAGATACGCCTTCCCTTGGTCTCGCTTTTAACCCCTTTCGCCTGTCCGTCACGTAACGAGGGGGCTGACCCAAGGAGTGGCCTGATCCGCCACACTGGTTTAAATCTCGCTCTGCCTTGTAATCAGGGAGAGAGAAGCCAAAGGCACTGATTTAAAAACAACAAAATAAGAACAGGCCTTTGTCTGTGGTAGTTTACTCCATAACTTGTAGGATAGAACTGCAGATGCTGGTTTAAATCGAAGGCAGTCGCAAAGTGCTGGAGTAACTCAGCGTGCAAGGAAACTAACTGCAGATGCTGGTACAAATCGAAGGTAGACACAAAATGCTGGAGTAACTCAGCGGGTCAGGCAGCGTCTAGGACAGAAGGAATGGGTGACGTTTCGGGGCGAAGGAATGGGTGACGTTTCGGGTCAAGACCCTTCTTCAGACTCATCAATGACACAAAATGCTGGAGTAACTCAGCAGGTCAGGCAGCATCTCGGGAGGAGAAGGAATGGGTGACGTTTCGGGTCAAGACCCTTCTTCAGACTGATCATAATCACAATCACAACCATACTTTATTAGCCGAGTGTGTTTTACAACATACGAGGAATGTCATTACTGCCGTACCGTCGTAATAATAAAAAGCAACAGGACACACACAAAATACATGTTAACATGAACGTCCCCCACAGTGACTCCTCCACATTCCTCACTGTGATGGAAGGCGAAAGAAAGTTCAATCTCTTCCCTCCTTCGTTCTCCCGCGGTCGGGGGCCTCGGGACTTCCGTTGACGGGACGATCTTGGCTCCCGTAGCCGGCGGTCGGGCCCTCCGCATCGGGGCGATCGAGCTCCCGCATCAGGGGGGGGGGGGATCTCAGCTCCCCCCGCGCCGGGCGATCTACCCCCCGGTGAACCCAGGCGATCAGGCGGTGAAGCGTCACGTTCACGGGTCGGTGAGACCCGGAGGCATCCTCAGCTCTACCCTCTCCCCCCTGCGCACAGGGCCTAATGGTGTTGTTCCGGGACATTCCGCTGTCAGAGGGAGGCCCAACGCAAATCGGAGGAACAGCGCCTCATATTTCTCCGCACCTGCAAGCCTACAAGCCCGCGCGCCTTTGGAGCGTGGGCGGAAAAACCGAAGATCCCGGAGAAAACAGCGGGCCCCGGGCCTGCAGTGCTCGGGCCTATAGTGTCCGGGCCTACAGTGTCCGGGCCTACAGCGTCTGGGCCTACAGCGTCCGGGCCTACAGTGTCAGGGCCTACAGCGTCCGGGCCTACAGTGTCCGAGCCTACAGCGTCGGGGCCTACAGCGTCCGGGCCTACAGCGTCTGGGCCTACAGTATCCGGGCCTACAGTGTCCGGGCCTACAGCGTCCGGGCCTACAGTGTCCGGGCCTACAGTGTCCGGGCCTACAGCGTCCGGGCCTACAGCGCTCCCCTAGCCTAATACGGGACAAGGGCGGTCCCGTACAGGACAAACAAATTTAGCCCAAATTATGGGATGTCCTGTCTAATACGGGACAGTTGGCCAGGCAGAGAGGCCCTGGTTCAATCTTAGCTGCTCCCCCTGTTGGTTTTGGCCCAGCCCGTGTTAGTGGTTTTGGGCAGCAAGTCAGGGTTGAGTGGGATTTATATATATTTTTACAGAAGTAAATGTAATCAACTATTGCAAGATTAATATATACAACACAAAACGATACCAAACCAACCCAACACCGTAATATAAAAATCACCCAATTATCTAAATAAGTATTCTTAAATGTCAAATACAACTCGATAACAATCCTTAATTTTCACCGAAAATAAATTTTCTTAACTAATATTCTTATATATTATTCTTATATACTTATAAGAATATATTAGTATATACTTATAATGCAAATAATTATTCCATTTGTTCTGATAATGATTATTATTCTTAAATACATAAGAATATTCTTATATGCTTGTAACTAAATGTACTATGGGCGCAGCGGTAGAGTTGCCGCCTTACAGCGAATGCAGCGCCGGAGACCCGGGTTTGATCCCGACTACGGGCGCCGTCTGTACGGAGTTTGCACGCTCTTCCCGTGACCTGCGTGGGTTTTCTCCGAGATCTTCGGTTTCCTCCCACACTCCAAAGACGTGCAGGTGTGCGTGTGAATCGGCTTGGTAAATGTAAAAATTGTCCCTAGTGTGTATGTGTGTGTGTGTGTTTATGTGTGTGTGTGTGTGTGTGTGTGTGTGTGTGTGTGTGTGTGTGTGTGTGTGTGTGTGTGTGTGTGTGTGTGTGTGTGTGTGTGTGTGTGTGTGTGTGTGTGTGTGTGTGTGTGTGTGTGTGTGTGTGTGTAGGATAGTGTTAGTGCGTGGAGATCGCTGGTCGGCGCGTACCCGGTGGGCCGAAAGGGCCTGTTTCCGCGCTGTATCTCTAAACTCTAAACGATGTCGTATTCCTTGTTGAGATCCCGTGGGCAGGGAGGGTTGGGTGGGCTTGGCAGAGTTGGTGGGGAGGCGGGGGGGGGGGGGCAGAGGTGAGGGGGGCCGGGCTATTAGTTGGCGCAGGGCGACCGACGGGAAAATCTAAATCTCCCCCCACCCTCTCCACTGCCTCGTAACGTGAACCCATGTCGGACGCGATCTCCTGTTCCACTCAGACTTCCCCATGAATTACTGAGAGCAGTGCAAGACCATCACGGAGCAACCTCATCCCTTATCGAACATATAAGATTATTTAGGGATTGGACACGTTAGAGGCAGGAAACATGTTCCCAATGTTGGGGGAGTCCAGAACCAGCGGCCACGGTTTAAGAATGTCGTATGTTGAAAGACTGGAGCGACTAGGCTGGAATTTAGAAGGATGAGAGGGGATCTTATCGAAACATATAAGATTATTAAGGGGTTGGACACGTTAGAGGCAGGAAACATGTTCCCAATGTTGGGGGAGTCCAGAACCAGGGGCCACAGTTTAAGAATAAGGGGTAGGCCATTTAGAACGGAGACGAGGAAAAACCTTTTCAGTCAGAGAGTTGTAAATCTGTGGAATTCTCTGCCTCAGAAGGCAGTGGAGGCCAATTCCCTGGATGCATTCAAGAGAGAGCTAGATAGAGCTCTTAAGGATAGCGGAGTCAGGGGGTATGGGGAGAAGGCAGGAACGGGGTACTGATTGAGAATGATCAGCCATGATCACATTGAATGGCGGTGCTGGCTCGAAGGGTTGAATGGCCTCCATCCTGCACCTATTGTCTATTGTCTATAACCTTTCCCAATCTTGCCGAACACGTCACGGTGTTAACCTATGAAGGAATGAGCTCAGTTCTCCGACCAGTCTGACTGTCCTCCTAGTTTAGATTTTATCTTTGCACGCCTCGTTATCGCGAGGGGTCGCCAACTGTCCCGTATTAGCCGGGACATCCCGTATTTCGGGCGAAATTAGTTTGTCCCGTCCGTCACGGGACCGCCCTAGTCCCGTGTTTAGTAGTGGTTGCCAACTTCCTCGCTCCAAAATAAGGGACAGAGGGTGACGTCACCTTGTCTCACATTTGGGAGCGGGGAAGTTGTCAACTCTAGTTGTCACCTTCCCCAGCTAACAATGTTCTGCTCTGCCTTTGTCTTGATCCCATCCCCCTTGATGTCTCCTTCTCACACCTTCTCCTTCCTTATCTCTGTGCCTCCCTCTCCCCCCGACTCTCAGTCCGAAGAAGGGTCTCGACCTGTTCCTGGTCTCCAGAGATGCTGCCCGTCCCGCTGAGTTAACTCGAGCTTACTGTATCTTATCTTCGATATGGATCACGTGCAGGGGGGGAGATTAGTTTAACGTGGCAGAGACATTGTGGGCCGAAGGGCCTGTTTCTGTGCTGTACCATCTGAGTGCAGGTTAGTTTCGTTTAGAGATACAGCACGGAAACAGGCCCTTCGGCCCACTGAGTCCGTGCCGACCAGCGATCACCACGTGCACTAGCACTACCCTACACACACGAGGGACCATTTGCCCTTTTCAGAAGGAAGCTGAATCAGGCCCTTTGGCCCATCGAGTCCGTGCAAACCCTATGAGCTGGCATAGGCATAAAGGGGGCAGAATGGCCTGCTTTTCCATGCCTTCAGTTTTTTAGGCTTATAGCGCGGAAACAGGCCCTTCGGCCCACCGGGTCCGCGACGACCAGCGATCCCTGCACATTAACACAGTTTAAGAATAAGGGGTAGGCCATTTAGAACGGAGTTGAGGAAAAACTTTTTCAGTCAGAGAGTTGTGAATCTGTGGAATTCCCTGCCTCAGAAGGCAGTGGAGGCCAATTCTCTGAATGCATTCAAGAGAGAGCTAGATAGAGCTCTTAAGGATAGCGGAGTCAGGGGGTATGGGGAGAGAGTACTGATTGAGAATGATCAGCCATGATCACATTGAATGGCGGTGCTGGCTCGAAGGGCCGAATGGCCTCCTCCTGCACCTATTGTCTATTGTCTATTGTCTATTAACACTATCCTACACACACTAAGGACAATTTACATTTATACAGAAGCCAATTAACCTACAAACTTGCACGTCTTTGGAATGTGGGAGGAAACCGGAGCACCCGGAGAAAACCCACGCAGGTCACGGGGTGAACGTACAAACTCCGTACAGACGGCGCCCGTAGTCAGGATCAAACCCGGGTCTCTGGCGCTGTGAGGCAGCAACTCTACCGCTGCACCACCCAGGGACTGTTTCCATGATGAATTCAGTGTTCGGTGTGTGATGGGGTCAGGCAGCTGTTGTGTTTCTGAGTCCACAAAGTGTTGAGTCCATAGAGTTAAGACCGTAGTGTCATAGAGCACGGAAACAGGCCCTTCGGCTCTACTTGCCCATGCTGACCAAGTTGCCCCATCCATACCTGTCCCACCTGCCCGCATATCCCTCTAAACCCATCCTCTCCGTGAATGCACAGAGTCCTTTGTCCAGAGTAGGGGAATCAACAACCAGAGGACAGAGCTTTAAGGTGAGTGGAGAAAGATTTAATGGGAACTTGAAGGGCAACTTTTCCACACGGAGGGTGGTGGGTGTATGGAACGAGCTGCCAGAGGAGGTAGTTGAGGCTGCTGCTAGAACAATATTTAAAAGATATTTGGAACATGGGTAGGAAAGGTTTAAAGGGATATGGGTCAAACGCAGGCATTGGCCAAAGGGCCTGTTTCTGTGCTGTACGGCTCCTGTATTGCTTTACATTTGTCCAATTATAAAATCAATGTAAAAAAATAGAAAATAGTACTATACCTGAATTACTACTGCCGCTGGATCCACTGGAGTCACTGGAGTCACTGGAATCACTGGAGTCACTGGAGTCACTGGATCCACTAGAGTCACTAGAGTCATTTGATTCACTGCTTTCACTCGAATCACCAGAATCACTTGAATCTTTGCTATCACTGGAATCACTGCTGTCATCAGAACCACTGGAGTCACTGGAACTACTGGAGTCACTAGAATCACTGGAGTCACTAGAACCACTGGAATCTTTGCTGTCACTGGAGTCACTGGAACTACTGGAGTCTTTGCTGTCACTGGAGTCACTGGAACTACTGGAGTCTTTGCTGTCACTGGAGTCACTGGAACTACTGGAGTCTTTGCTGTCACTGGAGTCACTGGAACTACTGGAGTCTTTGCTGTCACTGGAGTCACTGGAACTACTGGAGTCTTTGCTGTCACTGGAGTCACTAGAATCACTGCTGTCACTAGAGTCACTGGAATTGCTGCTATCACTAGAGTCACTACTGTCACTAGAGTCTCCTGAATCACTGGAGTCACTGCTATCACTGGAATCACTGCTGTCACTAGAGTCTCCTGAATCACTGGAGTCACTGGAGTCACTGCTATCACTGGAATCACCACTGTCACCCGAGTCTCCTGAATCACTGGAGTCACTGCTATCACTGGAGTCACTGGAGTCACTGCTATCACTGGAGTCACTGGAGTCACTCGAATCACTGCTATCACTGGAGTCACTGCTATCACTGGAGTCACTGCTATCACTGGAGTCTCCTGAATCACTGGAGTCGCTGGAGTCATCAGAGTCGCTGCTATCACTGGAGTCACTGCTATCACTGGAGTCTCCTGAATCACTGGAGTCACTGGAGTCATCAGAGTCACTGCTGTCACTGGAGTCGCTGGATCCGCTGGAGTTACTGGAATCACTGGAGTCACTGGAATCGCTGCTGTCACTGGAATCACTAGAATCATTTGAACTGCTGGAGTCACTGCTGTCGCTGGAGTCACTGCTGTCGCTGGAATCGCTGGAGTCACTGGAATCACTGGAGTCACTGCTTTCACTGGAGTCGCTGGAATCGCTGGAGTCACTGGAATCACTGGAGTCACTGCTTTCACTTGAGTCGCTGGAATCACTAGAACCACTGGAGTCACTGGAATCACTGGAGTCACTGGAATCACTGGAATCACTGGAGACACTGGAATCTACCTGTGCAGCTCCTGGAATATTAAAGAACACAATTCAGATTTGGTTTGTGGACCATGAGACGCTCAGCGAGTATAGATCTGGTGTGAAACAGCTCTGTGCCGATGGAACGCACGTCGACAGTGTGTGAGCTTCCAAACGGCAGCCCGGAGCTGGGTCCCCGGCTACTGTACGGGGGGATCACTGGTCGGCACGGAAACGGCGGGACAAAGGGCCGGTTTCCCCGCTGGATCTCTAAACTAAACTATCTTCATCTTTGTCAGAGAATCCCTCATGTTAAGAACCTTTCCTGAATGTCTTCCTGAGTATTCAATATATATGTGTGTGTGTGTGTGTGTGTGTGTGTGTGTGTGTGTATGTGTGTGTACATCTATATATATATGTTTGTGTGTGTGTGTGTGTGTGTGTGTGTGCGTGCGTGCGTGTGTGTGCGTGTGTGTGCGTGTGTGTGTGTGTGCGTGTGTGTGCGTGTGTGTGTGTGTGCGTGTGTGTGCGTGTGTGTGCGTGTGTGTGTGTGTGTGTGTGTGTGTGTGTGTGTGTGCGTGTGTGTGCGTGTGTGTGCGTGTGCGTGCGTGTGCGTGTGTGCGTGTGTGTGCGTGTGTGTGCGTGTGTGTGCGTGTGTGTGTGTGTGTGTGTGTGTGTGTGTGTGTGTGTGTGTGTGTGTGTGTGTGTGTGTGTGCGTGTGTGTGTGTGTGTGCGTGTGTGTGTGTGTGTGCGTGTGCGTGTGTGTGTGTGTGTGCTGAGAAGGGGTAGGAATAAATAAGTGTATACTTCCTCCTGCTCCTTTTCGAACATGTAAGATTTAATTTGTGATCATGAGATTTTTTTCGTTGAGTCGTGTATCGGTTTATCGTTCATTTCATTTTATTGTTGTTTTGTTTTGTTTTTAACTTTTTGTTTGTTTTACATATTCGAAATTAGTCCATTTAGTTCATAACTTCTAGGGGCAGAATGAGGCCATTCTGCCTCTCGAGGGCGGCACGGTGGCGCAGCGGTAGAGTTGCTGCCTCACAGCGCCAGGGACCCTGGTTCGATCCTGACTACGGGCGCTGCCTGCACGGAGTTTGCACGTTCTCCCCGTGACCTGCGTGGGTTTTCTCCGTGTGCTTCGGTTTCCTCCCACGCTCCAAAGACGTGCGGGTTTGTAGGTTAATTGGCTTGGTAAAATTGTGAATTGTTCTTAGTGTGTGTGTGTAGGGGGTCGCTGGTCGGCGTGGACTCGATGGGCCGAAGGACCTCTTTCGGCGCTCTATCTCTAAACTAAAGTCTACTCCGCCATTCAATCACGACTGATCTCTCTTTCCCTCTCAACCCCATCGTCCTGCCTTCTCCCCGTGATTTTTTTACGGCAGAGATAGATAGATCCTTGATTAGTGCGGGTGTCAGGGGTTATGGGGAGAAGGCAGGAGAATGGGGATGGGAGGGAGAGATAGATCGGCCGTGATTGAATGGCGGAGTAGACTTGATGGGCCGAATGGCCTTATTCTACTCTTAGAACATGTGAACACGAAGACCGGAGCAAAGGGATCAAAATCACGTACCTCCATTCCCGTCGCCATTCCCTTCGCCATTCCCGTCGCCATTCCCGTCGCCATTCCCGGCTCCATAGCCGTCTCCATTGTCGATCCCGTTTCCGTGCCCATTCCCATCTCCGTTGTCCGGTCCGATCCCATTGTCTTGCCCATTGCCATTGCCATTCCAGTCTCCGTTCCCATTCCCATTCCCATTGTCGTTCCCGTTCCCGTTGCCGTTGCCGTTGTCGTTCCCGTTGTCGTTCCCGTTGCCGTTGCCGTTCCAGTCTCCGTTCCCGTGGCCGGTCTCAACGGCGTTCCCATTCCCGTTCCCGTTCCCGTTGCGGTCTCCTGCGCCGCGCCCGTTCCCGTTAGCCTCTGAAATAGAAGAGCGCGTGGCGTTGAGACGGGAGCCGCCATCGCGGTCCCCGTGGGCTGGGGGAAAGGCACGGAGTGTCGGAGAAACCCGGCGGGCCCAGGAAAACATAGACCAAAAAAACAGGTGCAGGAAGAGGCCATTCTGCCCTTCGATCCAGCACCGCCATTCAATATGATCATGGCTGATCATCCACAATCAGTACCCCGTTCCTGCTTTTTCCCTATATCCTTTGATTCCGTTAGCCCGAAGAGCTAAATCTAACTCCCTCTTGAAAACATCCAGTGAATTGGCCTCCACTGCCTTCTGTGGCAGAGAATTCCACAACTCTCTGGGTGAAAAAGTTTTTCCTCATCTTAGTCCTAAATGGCTGACCCTTTATTCTTAAAGTGTGACCCCTGGTTCTGGACTCCCTCCAACATCAGGAACATTTTTCCTGCATCTAGCCTGTCCAATCCTTTGAAAATTTTACATGTTTTTATAAGATCCCCTCTCATCCTTTTAAATTCCAGTGAATACAAAGCCCAGTTGACCCGTTCTTTCATCTCCAGAGAACATGGAGAAATTTCAAGATGGCGCCCCAGGCTTCCTCATTGGGGTCTGGTCTAATGGAGGGGGCTGAGAATTGGCTTCTTCCAGCGATCGGTGCTTTAAAGAGTTAAGATTTATTCTGAGAGGATGGAGAACGCAAAGAAACAGGGACGTAACACCAAGGCTCTCCAGAGGCACTAGTCAGGCCGCCTTTGGAACAGTGCGAGCAGTTTTGGGCCCCGCATCTGAGGAAGGGTGGGCTGGCGCTGGAGAGGGTCTGGAGGAGGTCCTACGCGAACGATCCCAGGGATTTCAGTCCGAGAGTTGTGAATCTGTGGAATTCTCCGCCTCAGAAGGCAGTGGAGGCCAATTCTCTGAATGCATTCAAGAGAGAGCTAGATAGAGCTGTGAAGGATAGCGGAGTCAGAGGGTATGGGGAGAAGGCAGGAACGGGGTACTGATTGAGAATGATCAGCCGTGATCGCATTGAATGGCGGTGCTGGCTCGAAGGGCCGAGTGGCCTCCTCCTGCACAAAAAAAATAAAACCATCGTCCTCTGGCTGAAGACGGCGATGCGCCAGGGGAGAATGCGGGCACTCACCGTCACTGTGACTGTCGGCACTGTCCGCACTGTCGGCACTGTCGGTGTCCCCACTGTCACTGCTGGCATCACCGTACCCGTTTCCGTAGCCGTTGCCGTAGCCGTTGCCGTAGCCGTTGCCGCGGCCGTTGCCGTAGCCGTATCTGTCGCCGTAGCCGTGCCCGTTGCTGTCGCCGCTGTCACTGCCGTGCCCGTTCCATTCACCGCTGTCGCTGCCCGCACTGCGCCGCGCCAGGGCGTGCCCGATGTCTGCAATCACACGGGGGAGAGCGTGGGTTAGACGGGGAGCGGGGCAACATCAGGGCACGCGCCAAAGATACTAGAGGAGCAAGATGGACCACTCGACCCTAAAAACCGAAGCGCGTCACGGCGGCCATTTTAGTAGGCAGAAACTTGCAGAAACATTAAATAAGAAAAATAACAAAAATCTGTGAATTGATAGATGAGATATATTCTGCATTTTAATGGTATCATCACACATACTGTTCCCCCACAACACTGATTACACTGCGAGAGGCGGGGTTTGCTTACTAAAATGGCGGACGTTCCGTTCCTTTGCGTACTACACTTCAGTAGAGGCGATTTAAACAGAGTGGTCTATCTTGCTCCTCTAGTATCTTTGGTACGTGCGGTGGCGCAACGGGTAGAGCTGCCGCCTCACAGCGCCAGGGACCCGGGTTCGATCCTGACCAGGGGGTGCTTGTCTGTACAAAGTTTATACCGAAGGTAGACACAAAACGCTGGAGTAACTCAGCGGGTCAGGCAGCATCTCAGGAGAGAAGGAATGGGTGACGAGAGAAGGAATCGGGGTCTCGACCCGAAACGTCACCCATTCCTTCTCTCCCGAGATGCTGCCTGACCCGCTGAGTTACTCCAGCATTTTGTGTCTACCTTCGATTTAAACCAGCATCTGCAGTTTTTCTCCTACAGAGTTTGTACGTTCTCCCCTTGACCTGCGCGAGTTTTCTCCGGTTTACTCCCAGCAATCCCTGCGCACCGACACTATTCTACACACACACACACACACACACACACACACACACACACACACACACACACACACACACACACACACACACACACACACACACACACACACACACACACACGGGACAATTAAAAAAAGTTTTACCGAAGACAATTAACCAACAAACCTGCGAGTTTTTGGAGTGTGGGAGGAAACCGGAGCACCCGGAGAAAACCCTCGGGATCACGGGGAGAGCGTGCAAACTTCATACAGACAGCACCCTTAGTCAGGATTGAACCCGAGTCCTTGGCGCTGTGAGGCAGCAACTCTACCGCTGCGCCACCTAACTGTCTGTACGGAGTTTGCACGCCCCCCTTGTGGCCGTGCGGGTTTTCTCCGGGCGCACTGGTTTCCTCCCACATCCCAAAGACGTGCGGGTTTGTAAGTTACTTGGCCCTCTGTAAAATTCCCCCTGGTGTGCAGGGAGTGGGTGGGAAAGTGGGATAACATAGAACTGGTGTACGGATGATCAAAGGTTGGCATGGACCCGGTGGGCCGAAGGGCCTGTTTCCGCACTGTATCTCTAAAGTCTAACGTCTAAAGTAAAGATGGCCTTGTAATTATGTTCGGCACAGACATTGTGGGCTGAATGGTCTGTTTTTGTGCTGTACTGTTCTATGCTCTATGTTTAAGGCTATGGTGTGTCCACCTCAGGGTTGCCAACTTCCTCACTCCCAAATAAGGGACAAAGGGTGACATCACCGCCCCGCGTCCCACGTGACCTCACCCAGCCAGCGGTCACGTGCTCCCGCTCCACCAATGGCAGCCGGCTGTGCCGGGAAGCGGGTTACTAAGAAACCTCCGTTAGGCAGCGCCCGGGCCTCCGGGCCTACACTGTCCGGCACTACAGCGGCCCCTAGGCTACACTGTCCGGGCCTACAGTGTCCGGGCCTACAGTGTCCGGATCTACAGTATCCGGGCCTACAGTGTCCTGGCCTACAGTGTCCGGTCTTACAGTGTCCGGGCCTACAGTGTCCGGGCCTACAGTGTCCGGGCCTACAGTGTCCGGATCTACAGTATCCGGGCCTACAGTGTCCTGGCCTACAGTGTCCGGTCTTACAGTGTCCGGGCCTACAGTGACCGGGCCTACAGTGCCCGGGCCTACAGTGTCCGGTCTTACAGTGTCCGGGCCTACAGTGACCGGGCCTACAGTGTCCGGACCTACAGTGTCCTGGCCTACAGTGTCCGGTCTTACAGTGTCCTGGCCTACAGTGACCGGGCCTACAGTGACCGGGCCTACAGTGCCCGGGCCTACAGTGTCCGGTCTTACAGTGTCCTGGCCTACAGTGACCGGGCCTACAGTGACCGGGCCTACAGTATCCGGGCCTACAGTGTCCTGGCCTACAGTGTCCGGTCTTACAGTGTCCGGGCCTACAGTGACCGGGCCTACAGTGTCCGGGCCTACAGTGACCGGGCATACAGTGACTGGGCCTACAGTGTCTGGGCCTACAGTGTCCGGGGCTACAGTGTCCTGGCCTACAGTGTCTGGGCCTATAGTGTCTGGGGCTACAGTGTCCGGGCCTACAGTGTCCGGGCCAACAGTGTCCTGGCCTACAGTGTCCAGGCCTACAGTGAACGGGGCTACAGTGTCCTGGCCTACAGTGTCCGGGCCTATAGTGTCTGGGGCTACAGTGTCCGGGCCTACAGTGTCCGGGCCAACAGTGTCCTGGCCTACAGTGTCCAGGCCTACAGTGAACGGGGCTACAGTGTCCTGGCCTACAGTGTTCGGGCCTATAGTGTCTGGGGCTACAGTGTCCGGGCCTACAGTGTCCGGTCCAACAGTGTCCTGGCCTACAGTGTCCAGGCCTACAGTGAACGGGGCTACAGTGTCTGGGCCTACAGCGCCATCCGGGCCTAATATGGGACAAGGGCGGTCCCATACGGGACAAACTAATTTAGCCCAAAATACGGGATGTCCCGGCTAATACGGGACAGTTGGCAACCCTCGTCCACCCTCTCCTTGGACTGATCGATCTCGGTGAACTGAGTGGGATTCGCTACGTCACGTCTTGAGGTTTTCTCCCTTGCAAGAGCATCGTGGGAAGGTTCAGGCCGGCCCTGATGGGAAGCAGATGTTTACACTCTGGTTTCCTTTTCAGACCTGTTGAACAAACGTCTCCCGTTTGCATCTGTCTGGGGCCGCAGTGCAGCGCGAGGAAACTCTGGTCTCCATCACACGAGGAACGGAGGATTAAGGTGAGAGGAGTCAGATTACAACGACGAGGTTTCGAGGCAGGGGGTAGACAGGCGATAACAAGTCGAGGCCTCAAGGGGTGCACCCCTCAAGTGGGACAACAGAATCGCCAAGTTCTCCCCGTGACCACGCGAGCTTTCTCCGGGCGCTCCGGTTCCCTCCAACACTCCAAAGACACGCAGGTTTGTAGATTAATTGTAAAGTGTCTCAAACACGTGCTGATGTGTGGGGATCACTGGTCGGCCCGGACCCGATGGGCCGAAGGGCCTAAATTTAAAAGAGAGTTAGATAGAGCTCTAGGGGCTAGCGGAATCAGGGGATATGGGGAGAAGGCAGGCACGGGTTACTGATTGTGGATGATCAGCCATGATCACAATGAATGGCAGTGCGTACAGGCTCGAAGGGCCAAACGGCCTCCTCCTGCACGTATTTTCCATGATTCTACGTTTCTATGGGTTTTGTTCGCGCTGTATCTCGAAAACTAGAACCAAGACTAAAGGCAGCATTATCTGAGCACAGAAGACCAGTGTGGGGAGGGGATTAAACGTCGGTGGGGGGGGGAGGAGTTTTTAGAAGGCTACAGAGAGCCGGGGGGAGGGAGGTGCCAAGGATAAAGCACAAATCGCCTCGACTGTCCAGCAACTGTTTGCTAGGGAAGTCTAGTAAAGATGTGGGGGTGAGCTTGGAAACTTTCTAAAACTCTCAACAGTCTGAGCAAATAACTCGAGCTAATTACTGAACAAACAGTGACTCACGGAGTGGACCGGTCCACCTTCGGCCCACTCTGTTGGCTCAACAAACGAAGACCAATTTACAAGCTTCCGCCTCATCAATGAAGAGTTGTCATTCGGTGTCCAGACCAGCCAAAGGGGGCAGCAATGTCCACTTCCAGTCCAGGGTCTCAGCACACAAGACTCAGGAGGCCAGGAAACCAGACTCCCTCCCTCCCTCCCTCCCTCCACCCCCCACCCTAGTCCCCATTCATTCCTCCGAACATCCATTTCATATCATATCATATCATATATATACAGCCGGAAACAGGCCTTTTCGGCCCACCAAGTCCGTGCCGCCCAGCGATCCCCGCACATTAACACTATCCTACACCCACTAGGGACAATTTTTACATTTACCCAGCCAATTAACCTACATACCTGTACGTCTTTGGGGTGTGGGAGGAAACCGAAGATCTCGGAGTAAACCCGCGCAGGTCACGGGGAGAACGTACAAACTCCTTACAGTGCAGCACCCGTAGTCAGGATCGAACCTGAGTCTCCGGCGCTGCATTCGCTGTAAAGCAGCAACTCTACCGCTGCGCCACCGTGCTGGAGGGAACTGCAGACACCGAGGGCAGACACAAAATGGCGGGGTAACTCAGCGGGCCAGGCTGAGTCCCGTATTAGGCCCGGGTGGCGCTGTAGGCCCGGACACTGTAGGCCCAGACTTCTGTAGAGCAGGGACGGGTGACGTTCCGGGTCGAGACCCTTCTTCGGGCCGAGAGTCAGGGGAGTGAGAGAGACACACAGAGATAAGGAAGTGTAAGGTGAGAAAACAAGACATCAAAGGGGACGAGGGTCAAAGAAAACGTAGAATAGATCATTGCTAGCCAGGAGAAGCAGCAAGGAAGCAAACAGAGATAAAATGTAATCAGGGGGGACAGTCAGACTGGTCGGAGAACTAAGAAGGGGGAATCCCTTGGTGAATCTGTGGAATTGTTTGCCACAGAAGGCCGTGGAGGCCAAGTCAGTGGATATATTTAAGGCAGAGATAGATAGGTTCTTGATTAGTACAGGTGTCAGGGGTTATGGGGAGAAGGCAGGAGAACGGGGTTAGGAGGGAGAGAGAGATCAGCCATGATTGAATGTCGGAGTAGACTTGAGGGGCCGAATGGCCTAATTCTGCTCCTATCACTTATGACCTGATGAACTCGCCTGATCCCCTCTCTCAAATCCCGTCCATTCCTCTTCTCCCAGTTTCTATCCACCACCCTATCTCTGTGCCTCGGCACGGTGGCGCAGCAGGTCGAGCTGCTGCCTCACAGCGCCAGAGACCTCCGTTCGATCCTGCAGCGCAGGAAGGAACCGCAGGCGCTGGTTTACGCCGGAGACAGGCGCAAAAATGCCGGAGTAACTCAGCGGGGCAGGCAGCATCTCCGGAGAGAAGGACTGGGTGACGTTTCGGGTCGAGAGTAGAGTTCCCGGTTGGCAGACAGGAAGCAAAGAGCAGGAATTTAGAGGGATGTGGGCCACACGCAGGCAGGTGGGACTAGTGCTTGGTCTGCATTAATAAAACTGATCTCCCGGTGGCTGAGCACTTCAACTCCCCCTCCCACTCCCAGTCTGACCTTTCTGTCATGGGCCTCCTCCAGTGCCATAGTGAGGCCCACCGGAAATTGGAGGAACAGCACCTCATATTTCGCCTGGGCAGTTTGCAGCCCAGCGGTATGAACATTGACTTCTCCAACTTTAGATAGTTCCTCTGACCCTCTCTTCCCCTCCTCCTTCCCAAATCTCCCTCTATCTTCCTGTCTCCACCTATATCCTTCCTTTGTCCCGCCCCCCTGACATCAGTCTGAAGACGGGTCTCAACCCGAAACGTCACCCATTCCTTCTCTCCTGAGATGCTGCCTGACCTGCTGAGTTACTCCAGCATTTTGTGAATAAAAACCTTCGATTTGTACCAGCATCTGCAGTTATCATCTTATACTAGTGCAGATGGGGTTAATTGGTCGACATGGGCAAGACGGGCCGAAGGGCCTGTTTCCGCGCTGTGTGACTCTGTGAGTCCGAATTCAAACAGTGTGTGGTTTTAAACGCAGCCAACGTCAGTGCATGCCGCGCCACTTGGGACGGGCGCGTTTGCACGAATGCATGGCTGCAGACACGGTTAACGCCTTGTTCTTAAGACCCGCCAAGTTCCCGTCACCCCCTTTCCCCCCTCCCCCTCTCCCCCCCCCCAACCCCCCCGACACTGGCCTGCAGTGTTGAGGGGGCCGGTGAACAAAATAAATCAGACCGCACCTGGAGTACTGTGTGCAGTTTTAGTCTCCAAATGTGAGGAAGGATATTCTTGCTATTGAGGGCGTGCAGCGTAGGTTCACTAGGTTAATTCCCGGAATGGCGGGACTGTCATATGTTGAAAGACTGGAGCGACTAGGCTTGTATACACTGGAATTTAGAAGGATGAGAGGAGATCTTATCGAAACGTATAAGATTATTAAGGGGTTGGACATGCTAGAGGCAGGAAACATGTTCCCAATGTTAGGAGAGTCCAGAACAAGGGGCCACAGTTTAAGAATAAGGGGTAGGCCAGTTAGAACGGAGATGAGGAAAAACTTTTTCAGTCAGAGAGTTGTGAATCTGTGGAATTCTCTGCCTCAGAAGGCAGTGGAGGCCAATTCTCTGAATGCATTCAAGAGAGAGCTGGATAGAGCTCTTAAGGATAGCGGAGTCAGGGGGTATGGGGAGAAGGCAGGAACGGGGTACTGATTGAGAATGATCAGCCATGATCACATTGAATGGCGGTGCTGGCTCGAAAGGCCGAATGGCCTCCTCCTGCACCTATTGTCTATTGTCTAGAACCAAACCCACCACCATTACACAAGTCAAACAAATGTACTGAATAAACTATTGTACAACCATCTTACGCTCCTTGTCAAGGATGCATTTCACCCCCCGTGGTGCCCAGCGGTCCCGGGAACCCCCCAGGGCGCCCGTGGACAGCGCGCGGTCCCTCTCTAACCCCTCCCGGGTGCGGACGGACGTAACCCCCGGGAAAGGGGCGGGCAGCCGGCTCGCCTCTTCCGCCTGGCGCCGTGACTCGCGGATGGGCAGCTTGGCCGGGCCCAGGAGCTAAACCCAACCGGGACATCCTCAGCCCCGGCGAGCCTGGGAACCGACCGCGAGAGGAACGGGTCGCAAACAGGGGGCTCCTGGGTGCAGTGCCCCCCCCCACCCTCCCACCCCACCCCAGGCCCCCGGTGGAGCCCTGTGTAGAGGGACCCCCACTGGGGAGGCCCCTCGCGACCGGAAGGCAATGCCACTTAGTGTCCGGATGGCGGAAGTGCAGGGTGTGGAGGAGGGGCCCGAGCAGGAGATGAAGGGGGTCGAGCAAGGGAATGATTTTGGCCCCTGGATCTGCCCGGTACCTCCGGCTGAGCAGGGGTTTGCTCAGCTCAGCCACGGGTACTCCACGTGCCCTAGCCTCCCCGGCACGGCGAGACGGGGACCGGTCGCTCTCACGGCCTATGCCGGAGGAGTGGGGCCACGGTCGACGATGGCAACCAAGGTCCAGGCTCTCAGCAGGTCCCGGTAGAAGCCGGGCACCTGGTGAACAGATGGCACCATCCCTTGTTTAGTTTAGTTTAGTTTCGTTTAGTTTAGAGATACAGCGCGGAAACAGGCCCTTTCGGCCCACCGCGCCTGCGCCGACCGGCGTTCCCCGCACACACTAACACCGCCCCACACACACGAGGGACAATTTTTACATTTATACCAAGCCGATTAACCTACAAACCCGCACGTCTTTGGAGTGCGGGAGGAATCCCGAAGATCTCGGAGAAAACCCACGCGGGTCACGGGGGAGAACGTACAAACTCCGTACAGGCAGCGCCCGTGGTCGGGATGGGACCCGGGTCTCCGGCGCTGCAAGCGCTGTAAGGCGGCAACTCTACCGCCGCGCCACCGTGTCGATGGCACACTGGGCCAGAGGGTACTTCAGGAGCAGATACTCACGTCTACAGTGGCCAGCAGTCAGTAGACCCAAGAGTGCGAGGAAGAGCAAAACCTTCATGGTCTTCTTCCGTCTGTCAGTCTTTCTCTATCTCTATCTCTATCTCTATCTCTATCTCTATCTCTATCTCTATCTCTATCTCTCTCTCTCTCTATCTCTCTCTCTCTCTATCTCTCTCGCTCTCTCTCTCTCTCTCTCTCTGTCTCTCTCTCTCTCTCTCTCTCCCTCTCTCCGAATCCTTTGGTCAACAAGTGCTGGACAGCGCTGGTAAGTCTGAAGGTACAGGAGTTAGTGCCGTCCTTTTATACTCTGCCTGGTCACAGATGCCCATTGAGGCCGGCCTGGTCGAGTGGTTGCTGTGGCTGACCGTCCCAGGAGGCGGAAGCTCTGTGGTTGCCCACACCACCAGTAATTCCAGAAAGCCCCACATGCTCATTACTGCCTCGGGAAGGCTGCCAGCATCCAGCGAGCGGCAACGAGAAGATCCAGGAGCAAGGCTGACAGACCCAGCAATTACCGTCCCTGCATCATTGTGGGGCTTACGGCAGCCGCCATTGTTCCAACCTCAGACTTCATCCCTCATTGTTTATTTAGTTTCCTTGAGTTTCGCTTCGGAAAGGAACTGCAGATGTTGGTTTACACCGAAGACAGTCACAAAATGCTGGAGTAACTCAAAGTGCTGAGAGTCCAGCTGAGTTACTACAACATTTTGTGCCTGTCTTTAGTTCAATTTAGTTCAGTTCAGTTTAGCTTAGTTTAGTCTAACTTAGTTTAGTTTAGAACAGTTCAGTTTAATTTAGTTTAGTTTAACTTCCCTAGTAGGCCTCTGGGCCTACACTGTTCTCACCTACAGTGTCCGGGCTGACAGTGTCCGGGCCTATAGTGTCCGGGCCTATAGTGTCCGGGCCTACAGTGTCCGGGCCTACAGTGTCCGGGCCTACAGCGTCCCCCGGGCCTACAGTGTTCGGGCCTACAGTGTCCGGGCCTACACTGTCCGGGCCTCAGTGTCGGGCCTACAGTGTCCGGGCCTACAGTGTTCGGGCCTACAGTGTTCGGGCCTACAGTGTCCGGGCCTACACTGTCCGGGCCTCAGTGTCGGGCCTACAGTGTCCAGGCCTACAGCCCCCCCCCCCCCCCCCCGGACCTAATACAGCGCATCCTTAACTAGATATGGGGACCAAAGCGTTGTATAAGAAATTGGTGGTGCCACATTCAGAGTATCGTGTTGAGTTCTGGGCATATTGTAAGGAAGATATTGTTAAGTTGGAATGGGTGCGGAGAAGATTTACAAAGATGTTGCCAGGACTCGAGGGTGTGAGCTACAGGGAGAGGTTGAGCAGGCTGGGACTCTTGTTCCCTGGTGCGCAGGAGGACGAGGGGTGATCTTACAAAGGTGTTCAAAATCATGAGAGGAATAGATCGGGTGGATGCACAGAGTCTCTTGCCCAGAGTCGGGGAATCGAGGACCAGAGGACATGGGTTTAAGGTGAGGGGGGGAAACATTTTATAGGAATCTGAGGCAATTAATCAATCAATCAAAAAGCTGGAGTAACTCAGCGGGTCAGGCAGCATCTCTGGAGGACATGGATTGGCAATGTTTCAGGTCAGGACCCTTCCTTTAAAAAAAAGTCTGAACGTGCTGGAATATCTGTTGAGCTACTCCAGCACTTGTGTCTTTTTTTTTGTTGCAAACCAGCACCTGCAGTTCCTTGTACCCCCTTCTTTTAAACTTGTCCTGGACCAGATTTAGAAAACATTTGGACGGGTACATGGATAGGAAAGGTTTAGACGGAAAGTGTAGGAAGGAACTGCAGATACTGGTTTACACCGAAGATGGACACAAAGTGCCGGAGTAACTCAGCGGGTCAGGCAGCATCTGTGGAGGGAAGGAGTGGGTGACACTACGGGCCGAGACCCTATTTCAGATGTGGGTTGAGAGGGATAATAAACCAAGTGGACCCATTGGGCCCAAACCTCTCCTGCATTGGTGCAGTACCCTCTCCTCCCACCCTCCCCTCTCCCCCCAACTCCCCCCTCCCTCCCTCCCTCCCTCCCTCCCTCCCTCCCTCCCTCCCTCCCTCCCTCCCTCCCTCCCTCCCTCCCTCCCTCCCTCCCTCCCTCCCTCCCTCCCTCCCTCCCTCCCTCCCTCCCTCCCTCCCTCCCTCCCTCCCTCCCTCCCTCCCTCCCTCCCTCCCTCCCTCCCTCCCTCCCTCCCCTCTCCTCCCCCCTCCCCTCTCCCCCCAACTCCCTCCCTCCCTCCCTCCCTCCCTCCCTCCCTCCCTCCCTCCCTCCCTCCCTCCCTCCCTCCCTCCCTCCCTCCCTCCCTCCCTCCCTCCCTCCCTCCCTCCCTCCCTCCCTCCCTCCCTCCCTCCCTCCCTCCCTCCCTCCCTCCCTCCCTCTCCTCCCCCCTCCCCTCTCCCCCCAACTCCCTCCCTCCCTCCCTCCCTCCCTCCCTCCCTCCCTCCCTCCCTCCCTCCCTCCCTCCCTCCCTCCCTCCCTCCCTCCCTCCCTCCCTCCCTCCCTCCCTCCCTCCCTCCCTCCCTCCCTCCCTCCCTCCCTCCCTCCCTCCCTCCCTCCCTCCCTCCCTCCTTCCCCCTCCCTCCCCCTATCCCTCCCTCCATCCCCTCCCTCCACCCCCCTCTCCCCCTCCCCCTCCCTCCCTCCCTCTCCCCCCTCCCTCCCTCCCCCTTCCTCCACCCCCTCCTTCCACCCCCTCCCTCCACCTTCCCCTCTCCCTCCCCTCCCCCCCTTTCGCCTCCCCCCATTCCATCCCCTGCAACCCCCTTTTCCCCCTCCCTCCACCTCCTCCTTCCACCCCCTCCAACCCCCTTCCCCTCCCCCCATTCCCCTCCCCACTCCATCCCCCGCAACCCCCCTTTTCCCCCTCCTCCCCCTCCCTCCCCCCCCTCCCTCCACCCCCCTTCACCCCTTCCCTTCCCCTCCCCCTTCCCTTCCCCTCCCCCCCATTCCCCTCCCCCTTCCCTCCCCCTCCCCCCTTCCCCTCCCCCATTCCCCTCCACCCATTCCCCTCCCCCCATTCCCCTCCCCACTCCATCCCCCTCAACCCCCCCTAATCCCCCCCCCTCCCCCCTCCCTCCCCCTCCCTCCCCCCTCCCTAGGAGATGGGCTTAAACTTTAAAATGTGAATAACTTTAAAAATATAACCGATTTCAATGAAACTTCTTCCATTAGCACCAAAGGGACGACGGTGAGTAAGGTGGGCCTAAACTTGTTGCGCTATCGTGCACCGTTTTGGCTGTGGTTCAGGAACAAACAAACAAATAAACGAGAGTTTTGGTATATGGATGGGCCGCACGCAGGCAAATGGGACCCGCGTAGATGGGACATGTTGGCCGGTGTGGGCAAGCTGGGCCGAAGGGTTTGTTTCCACGCTGTATCACTCTTTCGCTCAAAAACTGCTCACATCATTCATATTTTTGGCCAAATTCCTTCCTGTGCTAATTTAGTTTGGGTTAGTTTCGTTCAGTTCACGGTCACGTGCTCAGAGGCCCAGCGAAAAGCTTTTGTTGCGTGCTAACCAGTCCCCGGAAAGACGATGCATGTTTTGAAGTGGGCTTTTAGTGGGCGGATGAACCAGCAAGGCCATGAACAGCGAGATCGCGCAAACAGTGAGTGAGGATTTTGTTGCTGACTCAGTGGCAAGACCAATGTTGATTTTCAAACCCACTTTGCCTTGGAGAAAGTGCTGGGGATTCACCTCCACGAACCCCATGAACTGCAACCCAACAGTTGTTTATCCAACTGAATATCGTGCAGGAGGCTCCAGTGTGAAGAAGGGTCTCGAACACGAAACGTCACCCATTCCTTCTCTCCAGAGATGCTGCCTGACCCGCTGAGTTACTCCAGCTTTTTGTATCGACCTTTGGTTTAAACCAGCATCTGCACTTCCTTCCAACACTTGAATATCTTGCGACATCCTCTTTCAGGGGCCAGAGAACAGCCAAGCGCGTTCATGTGTGGGGTTAGCTGTGCCAGGGGGCTGTGCCATGAGAGAATATTTGTGTAAGAAAATAACTGCAGATGCTGGTACAAACCGAAGGTATTTATTTCACAAAATGCTGGAGTAACTCAGCGGGTCAGGCAGCATCTCAGGAGAGAAGGAATGGGTGACGTTTAGATTCGAGACCCTTCTTCAGACTGAAGCAGGGTCTCGACCCGAAACGTCACCCATTCCTTCTCTCCTGGGATGCTGCCTGAC
>NC_135992.1:5647298-5650054 GCF_053455715.1 Rhinoraja longicauda
TTTATTCACAAAATGCTGGAGTAACTCAGCAGGTCAGGCAGCATCTCAGGAGAGAAGGAATGGGTGTTAGTGTGTTCGGGGATCGCTGGTCGGCGCGGACACGGGCCTGTTTCCGCGCTGTATCTCTACACTAAACCAAACCAAATTTGCCCGAGGTTTCGAGTTCCTGTGTTGCAGGATCTGTGAGGAATTGCCCAACTCGCGTGAGGTGCCTGGTGAAGAAGGAATGACCTCGTGGACCTTGTGGATTGGGGTTTGGAGAAAGGCTGAGGTCGGTGTGAGGAGCTAGGGTCAGAATCACCAGAAAATCAGTTCGATTTAGCTCTTCGGGCTAACGGAATCAAGGGATATGGGGAGAATTGCTATTGAGGGCATGCAGCGTAGGTTTACTAGGTTAATTCCCGGAATGGCGGGACTATCATATGTTGAAAGACTGGAGCGACTAGGCTTGTATACACTGGAATTTAGAAGGATGAGCTGAGATCTTATCGAAACGTATAAGATTATTAAGGGGTTGGACACGTTAGAGGCAGGAAACATGTTCCCAATGTTGGGGGAGTCCAGAACCAGGGGCCACAGTTTAAGAATAAGGGGTCGGCCATTTAGAACTGAGATGAGGAAAAACTTTTTCAGTCAGAGAGTTGTGAATCTGTGGAATTCTCTGCCCCAGAAGGCAGTGGAGGCCAATTCTCTGGATGCATTCAAGAGAGAGCTGGATAGAGCTCTTAAGGATAGTGGAGTCAGGGGGTATGGGGAGAAGGCAGGAACGGGGTACTGATTGAGAATGATCAGCCATGATCACATTGAATGGCGGCGCTGGCTCGAAGGGCCGAATGGCCTCCTCCTGCACCTATTGTCTATGTTTCTATCATATCATATCATATCATATATATACAGCCGGAAACAGGCCTTTTCGGCCCTCCAAGTCCGTTCCGCCCAGCGATCCCCGTACTTTAACACTATCCTACACCCACTAGGGACAATTTTTTACATTTTGCCCAGCCAATTAACCTACAAACCTGCACGTCTTTGGAGTGTGGGAGGAAACCGAAGATCTCGGAGAAAACCCACGCAGGTCACGGGGAGAACGTACAAACTCCTTACAGTGCAGCACCCGTAGTCAGGATCGAACCTGAGTCTCCGGCGCTGCATTCGCTGTAAAGCAGCAACTCTACCGCTGCGCCACCGTGCCGCTCCTATGTTTCTCTCTAAAATACTGGGACTCCTTTTTCGAAAGAGAGAAGGTGAGGAGTGAACTGAGTGTGAAGGTAGTTCATATTGAATGGCGGTGCTAGCTCCCAGGGACCGAATGGCCTCCTCCTGCACCTAGTTTTCAATGTTTCTATGTTTCTATGTAACCACCAGCTTCCTTTACTCAGGGCATCAAGTTTTCCAATGATTCTACACATCAGCCAAAACATTATGACCACTGGCAGGCAAAGTGAATAACATTGATTATCTTGTTACAATGGCACCTGTCAAGGGGTGGGATATATTAGGCAGCAAGTGAACAGTCAGTTCTTGAAGTTGACGTGTTGGATGCAGGAGAAATGGGCAGGAGTAAAGACCTGAGCGACTTTGACAAGGGCCACATTGTCATGGCCAGACGACTGGGTCAGAGCATCTCTGAAACGGCAAGGCTTGTGGGGTGCTCCCGGTCAGCAGTGGTGAGTACCGACCGACAGTGGTCCGAGGAGGGACAAACCACAAACCGGCGACAGGCAGGGTGTTGGGCGCCCAAGGCTCATCGATGCGCGAGGGCAACGAAGGCTATCCCGTCTGGTCCGAACCGACAGAAGGTCGACTGTGGCACAAGTCACAGAAAATGCTAATGGTGGTCACAGGAGGAATGTGTCACAATACACAGTGCATCGCACCCTGCTGCGTATGGGGCTGCACACGGAGGACCAGCAGCACATTGGGCAGGCGGTCATAATGTTTTGGCTCATAAGATCTTAATGTCGTGGCGTAGTACCCAGTATAGAAAGTATATCAGCTGTTCCCCTAGTAACTTGGTCCACTTGTCCTTTAAAAACTTCTTGTAAAAACATTCATTTAAAACACTTCCATTGCAATTGATGGTGGGGCTGAAGAAATGTTAATAAAATGTCGAGGTTTGTAAAATCTGTGGAATTAGATTAGTATTTTTCAATTTTTATTTGTGAACCTGTGGAATTCTCTGCCACAGAAGGCAGCAGAGGCCAATTCACTGGGTGTTTTCAAGAGAGAGTTAGATTTAGCTGTCGGGGCTAACGGAATCAAGGGATAAACATAGACATAGAAAATAGGTGCAGGAGGAGGCCATTCGGCCCTTCGAGCCTGCACCGCCATTCAATATGATCATGGCTGATCATCCAACTCAGTATCCTGTACCTGCCTTCTCTCCATACCCCCTGATCCCTTTAGCCACAGGGGCCACATCTAACTCCCTCTTAAATATAGCCAATGAACTGGCCTCAACTACCATCTGTGGCAGAGAATTCCACAGATTCACCACTCTCTGTGTGAAAAAAAACGTTCTCATCTCGGTCCCAAAAGACTTCCCCCTTATCCTTAAACTGTGACCCCTTGTTCTGGACTTCCCCAACATCGGGAACAATCTTCCTGCATCTAGCCTGTCCAACCCCTTAAGAATTTTGTAAGTTTCTATAAGATCCCCCCTCAATCTTCTAAATTCCAGCGAGTACAAGCCCAGTCTATCCAGTCTTTCTTCATATGAAAGTCCTGCCATCCCAGGAATCAATCTGGTGAACCTT
>NC_135992.1:5650554-5728054 GCF_053455715.1 Rhinoraja longicauda
GGAGTGGACTGGATGGGCCGAATGGCCTAATTCTGCTCCTATGCCTCATGGGCGTATGAACATACCAGGCCTGTTGGCACTTGGCAACACAACACTGGAACAATAAACAGTCCCGCTCACATAGAGAGAGAGCAAGATAGATATTTTGATCGAGGTCTGTGGGGAGATTGAACAATGCTCCAAGAGGGTGTCACAGTGGCGCGGCGGTAGAGTTGCCGCCTCACAGCGCTGGAGGCCCGGGTTCGATCCGACTACGGGTGCTGTCTGTACGGAGTTTGTCCGTTCTCCCCGTGACCTGCGTGGGTTTTTCTCCGGAGCTCCGGTTTCCTCCACACTCCATAGACGCACAGGTTTGTAGGTTAACTGGCTTTGGTAAAATTATAAATTGTCCCTCGTGCGTGTAGGATAGTGTTAGTGTGCGGTGATCGCTAGTCAGCGGGGACTCAGTGGGCCGAAGAGCCTGTTTTCCGCGCTGTATCTCAATACTAAACTGAAAGGCGGCACGATTGGCGCAGCGGTAGAGTTGCTGCCTCACAGCGCCGGAGGCCCGGGTTCGATGAACATAGGGCAGGAGTAGGTCATTCAGCCCTTCGAGCCAGTACCGCCATTCATATGATCATGGCTGATCATCCAAAAGCAGCACTGTTCGTCTTTTTTCCTTTTTTTTTTGTTGTGTGTCGTGTTGGGGGATGGGTTTTTTTTTGGTTGTGTATGTGTGGTGGGGGGGGGGGGTGGTGGTGTGTGGTGGGGGGTGGGAAACCTTCTCTTTTAGGTCTCTTCCTCACGGCGCGGGGTGCGGCTCGCCGCGGGCCTTCCATCGCCCGTGCGGCTCGCCACGGACTTAGCTGCGCAAGGCTCGGTCGCGGGGCCTTCCATCGCCCGTTCGGCCGCGAGACGTCTCAGCGCCCTGTGCGGCTCGGCCGCGGGGACTGTGCGGGTCGGTCGGGACGAGCTGTCTGTCCGTGGGCGTGGGAAGAGAGTGGAAGTTTTGTTGCCTCCATCACAGTGAGGGGGTGTTTGGAGTCACTGTGATGGACGTTATGTGTTGGGGTCATGTGTCTTGTGTTCTTTTTTGTGTGTGACTGCTATGTAGTTTTGTTCGGTACCTTGGTACCGAATGACAATAATGCTCTGTTGAACTTGAACTGTGAGACCCGGTTCATTTGTTTGAGAGTGTTATGTCTGCGGTGGAGTTTGCACGTTCTCCGTGATGGAGTGGGTTTCTCGGTGCTAGGTCCCTCCCCCAAGAGGATGAAGGAAGAAAAAAAAAAAAGATATATTATTTAATTTAGAGAAGTGGTTCGGTTTTGTAAGTTCAGCACTCTGTGTGTATACATCGGCAAGACACTCTGCTACATAGAGGTCTTGTGGGATTGGAAGGGTTTGTGGCCAAGTCTGGGAGTAAGATGGGTGCATAAATGTTTGTGATTAAGTTGAGAGAGCAACATTTGGAGGGAAGATATAGAAAGTGTAAAGGGGAATGAAAGGTAAGAAGAGGAGAGTACTGGTGGGTTTACGAGATCAAAGTTAAGAGTGGTGTGAGAAGTTAGAGGGGAATACATATAGAGTTGTTGAGGTTGTGTGTGTGTTTGTGTGTGTGTGGTGTGGTGTGGTGTGGGGGGTGTTGTGTGTGTGGTGTGTGGGTGTGTGTTGGTGGTTGTGTGTGTGGGTGTGTGTGTGTGTGTGTGTGGTGTGTGTGTGTGTGTGTGTGTGGGGTGTTGTGTGGTGTAGTGTGAGGGGTTAGCTGGATCGGGCGGTCTCGCGGCCGAAAGGCCTGTTTCCGCGCTCTTCGCTCTAAACTGAACCAACTAATCCCACCCCATTCAGGCGAGTTCCACTTCCTGTGATAAAACATGCTACTGCAAGAATTTTCTGTTGAGTTTGTTAGTCATCGTTTACACTCCATCTCTTGGTGTGTGGAGTATGAGCGGGGAAAACACAGTTCCCTCCAACCAAACACATTCATAAGATGAAGGCCAAGGTTAGTTTGGTTTAGTTCAGTTTAGTTGAACGTCACCACTTTAGGCCATTCGGCCCTTCGAGCCTGTACGCACCGCCATTCAATATGATCATGGCTGATCATCCAACTCAGTATCCGTACCTGCCTTCTCTCCAATACCCCCTGATCCCTTTAGCCACAAGGGCCACATCTAACTCCCTCTTAAATATAGCCATTGAACTGGCCTCAACTACCTTCTGTGCAGAGAATTCCACAGATTCACCACTCTCTGTGTGAAGAAAAACGTTCTCATCTCGGTCCTAAAAGACTTCCCCCTTATCCTTAAACTGTGACCCCTTGTTCTGGACTTCCCCAACATTGGGAACAATCTTCCTGCATCCAGCCTGTCCAACCCCTTAAGAATTTTGTAAGTTTCTATAAGATCCCCCCTCAATCTTCACAGGCCCTTCGCCCACCGAGTCCGCGCCGACCAGCGATCCCCGCGCACTAACACTATCCTACACACACTGGGGACACTTTACAATTGTACCAAGCCAGTTAGCCTACGGACCTTTATGTCTTTGGAGTGTGGGAGAAAACCGGGCCCACCGAGAAAACCCACGCGGGTCAGGGGAGAAGGTCAGGATCGAACCCGGGACGCTGGGGCAGTGAGGCAACAGCTCTACCGCTGCGCCACCGTGACGCCCCAGTTGACCTCCAGCGTTTCTGTCGGTTGGAATCGCCACACCAGATGAAGACGCCTGTCTGCGTATCTCCCCCTCCCCTGACATCAGTCTGGAGAAGGGTCTCGACCCTGAGACCATCGCCCGTTCCTTCTCTCCAGAGACGCTGCCTGACCCGCTGAGTGACTCCGGCATTTTGTGTCTTATCTCCAGACCAAGGTGCAAGCGGTCAGGGTAGTTTTTATGGTGCATCTGAGGAGGTTCATAGACAATAGACAATAGGTGCAGGAGGAGGCCATTCGGCCCTTCGAGCCAGCGCCACCATTCAATGTGATCATGGCTGATCATTCTCAATCAGTACCCCGTTCCTGCCTTCTCCCCATACCCCCTGACTCCGCTATCCTTAAGAGCTCTATCTAGCTCTCTCTTGAAAGCATCCAGAGAATTGGCCTCCATTGCCTTCTGAGGCAGAGAATTCCACAGATTTACAACTCTCTGACTGAATTTGTTTTTCCTCTTCTCCGTTCTAAATGGCCTACCCCTTATTCTTAAACTGTGGCCCCTGGTTCTGGACTCCCCCAACATTGGGAACATGTTTCCTGCCTCTAACGTGACCAACCCCTTAATAATCTTATATGTTTCGATAAGATCTCCTCTCATCCTTCTAAATTCCAGTGTATACAAGCCTAGTTGCTTCAGTCTTTCAACATACGACAGTCCCGCCATTCCGGGAATTAACCCAGTGAACCTACGCTGCACGCCCTCCATAGCAAGAATGTCCTTCCTCAAATTTGGAGACCAAAACTGCACACAGTACTCCAGGTGCGGTCTCACTAGGGCCCTGTATAACTGCACACAGTACTCCAGGTGCGGTCTCACTAGGGCCCTGTACAACTGTAGAAGGACCTCTTTGCTCCTGTACACATCTCAGAGTTCTCAGAGTATTTGGTGTCAGGGAGAATCTCCTGCTAATTCATGGTATCTTCAAATACTCTTACTAACTTTTACACATGCAGCGGTTTATTTTTTGACCAGCTTTGTTTTTCTATTGATCAAAAATATGGATTCAAATATTAAAATAATATATACAGTACAGTAAAACCAAAACAGAACCCGCCACCTTAATACAAGACCAACAATAAGCTATTGTACAACTATCTTACACTCCTTGTCAAGGATGCGTTCATCCCCCCACACCCCCCCCCAAGCAGTGCCCAGCGGTCCTGTAAATCCCCCCCGGGTGTACACATGCACCGTAGAAGGCTATCTATCAGGATGCATTACAACTTGGTTTGGCAACTGCTGCTGCCCAAGACCGCAAGAAGTTGCAGGAAGTTGTGGACTCAGCCCAGTCCGTCGCCCAAACCAGTCCCCCCCTCTCTCCCCCCCCCCCCCCCCCACCCCACGAACAACTCCACCTACACTTCACGCTGCCTCGGAAAAGCAGCCAATGTAAGCAAGGTCTATTTACACCCTGGTCATTCCTTCTTCAACCCTCTCCCGTCGGGCAGAAGTAGTGTTGCCAACTGTCCCGTATTAGCCGGGACATCCCGTACATTGGGCTAAATTGGTTTGCCCCGTATGGGACCGCCCTTGTCCCGTATTAGGCCTGGGGGTACGCTGCAGGCCCGGACACTGTAGGCCCGGACACTGTAGGCCCGGACACTGTAGGCCCGGACACTGTAGGCCCGGACACTGTAGGCCCGGACACTGTAGGCCCAGACACTGTAGGCCGGGGGGCCACTGTAGGCCCGGACAGTGTAGGCCCAGACCACCTCCCGGCCCGGACGGCCGCCATTGGTAGAGCGGGAGGCAGAGGCCGCTGGCTGGCTGAGGACCCATTTATTCCTACTCTTTGCTTCCTGTCCGCCAACCAATTTTCTATCCACCTCAACACTGAACCCTCAATACCGTGTGCTTTAAGTTTGTACACCAATCTCCTATGTGGGACCTTGTCGAAGGCCTTCTGAAAGTCCAGATATAACACATCGACTGGTTCTCCCTTATCCACTCTACTAGTTACATCCTCGAAAAATTCTATAAGATTCGTCAGACATGATTTGCCTTTCATAAATCCATGCTGACTTTGTCCGATGATTTCACCACTTTCCAAATGTGATGCTATCACATCTTTAATAACTGACTCTAGCATTTTCCCCACTACCGATGTTAGGCTAACTGGTCTATAATTCCCCGTTTTCTCTCTCCCTCCCTTTTTAAAAAGTGAGGTTACATTAGCTACCCTCCAGTCCTCAGGAACTACTCCAGAATCTAAAGAGTTTTGAAAAATTATCACTAATGCATCCACTATTTCTGAGGCTACTTCCTTAAGCACTCTGGGATGCAGCCTATCTGGCCCTGGGGATTTATCTGCCTTTAATCCATTTAATTTACCTAACACCACTTCCCGACTAACCTGGATTTCCCTCAGTTCCTCCATCTTATTAGACCCCCGGTCCCCCGCTATTTCCGGCAGACGGTTTATGTCTTCCTTAGTGAAGACAGAACCAAAGTATTTGTTCAATTGGTCTGCCATCTCCTTGTTCCCTATGATCAATTCACCTGTTTCCGACTGCAAGGGACCTACATTTGCCTTAACTAATCTTTTTCTCTTGACATATCTATAAAAGCTTTTGCAGTCTGTTTTTATGTTCCTTGCCAGTTTTCCCTCATAATCTATTTTCCCTTTCCTAATTAAGCCCTTTGTCCTCCTCTGCTGGACTCTGAATTTCTCCCAGTCCTCTGGTATGCTACTTTTTCTGGCTAATCTGTATGCTTCATCTTTTGTTTTAATACTATCCTTGATTTCCCTTGTTAGCCACGGATGCACTACCTTTCCTGGTTTGTTCTTTTGCCAAACTGGGATGAACACTTGTTGCAGTTCATCCATGCGACCTTTAAATGCCTTCCATTGCATGTCCACCGTCAACCCTTTCAGCATCAATCGCCAGTCTATCTTGGACAATTCACGCCTCATACCCTCAAAGTTATCTTTCTTTAAGTTCAGAACACTTGTTTCTGTATCGACTTTGTCACTCTCCATCCTAATGAAGAACTCTACCATATTATGATCACTCTTGCCCAAGGGGCCTCGCACAACAAGACTGCTAACTAACCTTTCCTCATTACTCAATACCCAGTCTAGAATGGCCTGTTCTCTCGTTGGTTCCTCGACATGTTGGTTTAGAAAACCATCTCTCAAACATTCCAAGAAATCCTCTTCCTCAGCACCCCTGCCAGTTTGGTTCACCCAATCTATATGTAGATTGAAGTCACCCATTATAACTGCTGCGCCTTTAGTGCACGCATTTCTAATTTCCTGCTTGATGCCATCCCCAACCTCCCTACTGCTGTTAGGTGGCCTGTACACAACTCCCACTAGCGTTTTCTGCCCCTTAGTGTTTCGTAGCTCTACCCATATCGATTCCACTTCCTCCAAGCTAATGTCCTTCCTTTCCACTGCTTTAATCTCCTCTCTAACCAGTAACGCTACCCCACCTCCTTTTCCTTTCTGTCTATCCCGCCTGAATATAGAATATCCCTGGATGTTGAGCTCCCAGCCTTGGTCACCCTGGAGCCATGTCTCCGTAATCCCAACTATATCATAATCATTAATAACTATCTCCACATTTAATTCATCCACCTTATTACGTATACTCCTTGCATTGAGACACAAAGCCTTCAGGCTTGTTTTTACAACTCTCTTACCCCTTATACGATTATGTTGAAAAGTGGCCCTTTTTGATTTTTGCCCTGGATTTGTCTGCCTGCCACTTTTACTTTTCACCTTGCTACCTGTTGCTTCTACCCTCATTTTACACCCCTCTGTCTCTCTGCTCCAGCTCCCATCCCTCTGCCACATTAGTTTAAATCCTCCCCGACAGCACTAGCAAACACTCCCCCTAGTCGCCACTTGCTATTCCTGATACCGCCCCTGCCTACTGACAGGGAGCAAGACCCAAGGAGACGAAACCCTTTGGAAATTGGGACTTGGCCACATGGATCTGCTTCCGGTGGGATTCCACTGCCCATTACAATAGACAATAGACAATAGACAATAGGTGCAGGAGGAGGCCATTCGAGCCAGCACCGCCATTCAATGTGATCATGGCTGATCATTCTCAATCAGTACCCCGTTCCTGCCTTCTCCCCATACCCCCTGACTCCGCTATCCTTAAGAGCTCTATCCAGCTCTCTCTTGAATGCATTCAGAGAATTGGCCTCCACTGCCCTCTGAGGCAGAGAATTCCACAGATTTACAACTCTCTGACTGAAAAGGTTTTTCCTCATCTCAGTTCTAAATGGCCTACCCCTTATTCTTAAACTGTGGCCCCTTGTTCTGGACTCCCCCAACATTGGGAACATGTTTCCTGCCTCTAACCACCCCAAGCCTATGGTTCTGCTGGAGCCATGGAGCTCGGAAGCAGGCCCTTCGGCCCACCGAGTCCACGCCGACCAGCGATCCCCGCACACGAACACTACCCTACACGCCACACACTCGGGGGGCAATTTTACATTTGACACTTACACCAAGCCAATGAACCTACAAACCCGGACGTCTTTGGAGTGTGGGAGGAAACCGAAGATCTCGGAGGAAACCCACGCAGGTCACGGGGAGGGCGGCAAACTCCGTACGGACAGCGCCCGTGGTCGGGATGGAACCCGGGTCTCCGGCGCTGTAGGGCAGCAACTCTACCGCTGCGCCACCGTGCCGCCCCTGTTGGACAAGTTTGGAGACTTCAATGTTCACACCATTGGGTTGTAAGCTACTCGGGTGGAATGTGGGGGTGCTGCACCTCCAGTTTGAGTTGGCCACAGGTTGGGGGCGGCCACGTGCAGACAGGAGGCGTGGGAAGGAACTGCAGATGCTGGTTTACACCGGAGACGGACACTAAATGCCGGTGTCACTCAGCGGGTCAGGCAGCATCTCCGGAGAGGAGGAATGGCTGACGTTTCCAGTCAAGACCCTTCCTCAGTCTGAAGAAGGGTCTCGACCCGAGGCGTCACCTGTTTCTTTTCTCCGGAGATGCGGCCTGACCCGCTGAGTTACTCCACCATTTTGCGTCTCTATGCAGGCAGAACGAGTCAAGATGTGAGGGGGAGAGAGGACACAAAACAATCTCTGCTGTTCCAGGAAGAAAACACTTGTCTGATTTAGAAAACTGCGCAAGATTTATATTGGGATATTGTTTAACTGTTTGTTCAAAACAGCCGCCTGACATCATGCACAATGAACAATACACACGGTATAAGATCCACACATCCTTTTACTTTGTGTGCTCATTTAAAATTGACTTTTTTGGGTGTATTTATAGATTGGCCAAGCAATTAGTTATGTTTAGTTTAGAGATAGAGGATGGAAACAGGCCCTTCGGCCCACCGAGTCCCATGCCGACCAGCAATCACCTCGTACACTAACACTATCCTACTACAGCGCCCGCCCTCCCGGGCCTAATACGGGACAAGGGCGGTCCCGTACGGAACAAACCAATTTAGCCCAAAATATGGGATGTCCCGGCCAATACGGGACAGTTGGCAACCCTACTTGGAGCGCAGGAGGCTGAAGGGTGATCTTACAGAGTTGTACAAGGTCATGAAAGGGAATAGATAGAGTCTTTCACACAGTGAAGGGGACAATTTATAATCTTTACCGAAGCCAATTAACCAACAAGCCCGCACGTCTTTGAAGCGTGGGAGGAAACCGGAGCACCCGGAGAAAACCCACGCAGGTCACATGGAGAAAGTGCAAACTCCGTACAGACAGCACCCGTAGTCAGGATGGAACCCGGGTCTCTGGCGCTGTGAGGCAGCAACTCTACCGCTGCACCACCTTGAACCCGAGTCACAAATTAAAACTGTCTAATTGATCGATTGCAATGGGGCTCTGATGGTTTCTTCAGAGAAATAAGGAGCATCATTTTTTCAGTGTGGAGCAAGTCATTCCGATTGATAGTTTCCGTGAAATTGTACCAAGGGGAAGAAGCGATGTTTCTATTTTAACCAGGTTGGCGCGGTGGCGCGGTGGTAGAGTTGCTGACTCACAGCGCCGGAGACTCGGGTGCGATCCTGACTACGGGTGCTGTCTGCACGGAGTTTGCACGTTCTCCCCGTGACCGGCGTGGGCTTCCTGCCGCATCTCAAAGACGTACAGGTTTGTCGGTGAATTGGCTTTGGTGTGTGCGTAGGATAGTGTTAGTGTTTAAGCTCCCCCCTAGTTGTGAAGGAAAACTGTACTACATGTTGTGTTAGGAAGGAACTGCAGATGCTGGTTTACACCGAAGACAGACACAAAATGCCGGAGTAACTCAGCGGGTCAGGCAGCATCTCTGGAGAGAAGGAATGGGTGACGTTTCGGGTCGAGACCCTTGTTCAGACTGAAGAAAAGCCTTTGTTGCGTACTAACCAGTCAGCGGAAAGACGATGCATGTTTTGAAGTGGGCTTATAATGGGCGGATGAACCAGCAAGGCCATGAACGGCGAGATCGCGCAAACAGTGTGTGAGGATTTTGTTGCTGTGCTGACTCACTGGGGATTAAGTTTGCGGATGACACAAAGCTGGGCTGCAGTGTGAACTGCGAAGAGGATGTTAGGAGGTTGCAGGGTGACCTGGACAGGTTGAGTGAGTGGGCAGATGCAGTTAGAATACAGATAAATGTAAGGTTATCCACTTTGGCGGCAAAAAAACATGGAGGCTGATTATTATCTCAGTGGTGTCAGGTTAGGTAAGGGGGAAGTGCAGCGAGACCTGGGTGTCCTTGTACACCAGTCACTGAAAGTTGGCGTGCAGGTACAGCAGGCAGTGAAGAAAGCTAATGGAATGTTGGCCTTCATAACGAGAGGATTTCAGTATAGGAGTATAAGAGGTTCTTCTGCAGTTGGATAGAAGGAATGTCTGAAGAAGGGTCTCGACCCGAAACGTCACCCATTCATTCCTTCTCTCCAGAGATGCTGCCTGTCCCGCTGAGTTACGCCAGCATTTTGTGTCTACCTTTGTATGCAAATAGTTGCCGCGTAAAGGGCGGCTGACAAAGTTACAAAGTTCCCCCCACCCCGGTCCAATCTCCATCCTTAAGTAGCCAAGATTCAAGATTTCAAGATTCAATCTTCAATTTAATTGTCACACGTACCAATTAAGGTACAGTGAAATTTGAGTTACCACACAGCCATACAATTTATTCACAAAATTCTGGAGTAACTCAGCAGGTCAGGCAGCATCTCAGGAGAGAAGGAATGGGTGACGTTTCGGGTCGAGACCCTTCTTCAGACTGATGTCAGGGGGGGCGGGACAAAGGAAGGATATAGGTGGAGACAGGAAGATAGAGGGAGAACTGGGAAGGGGGAGGGGAAGAGAGGGACGGAGGAACTATCTAAAGTTGGAGAAGTCGATGTTCATACCGCTGGGCTGCAAGTTGCCCAGGCGAAATATGAGGTGCTGTTCCTCCAATTTCCGGTGGGCCTCACTATGGCACTGGAGGAGGCCCATGACAGAAAGGTCAGACTGGGAGTGGGAGGGGGAGTTGAAGTGCTCAGCCACCGGGAGATCAGGTTGGTTAAGGCGGACTGAGCGCAGGTGTTGAGCGAAGCGATCGCCGAGCCTGCGTTTGGTTTCGCCGATGTGAAGAAGTTGACATCTAGATCAGCGGATGCAATAGATGAGGTTGGAGGAGGTGCAGGTGAACCTCTGTCTCACCTGGAAAGACTGTTTGGGTCCTTGGATGGAGTTGAGGGGGGAGGTAAAGGGACAGGTGTTGCATCTCGTGCGGTTGCAGGGGAAAGTGCCCGGGGATGGGGTGGTTTGGGTAGGAAGGGACGAGTGGACCAGGGAGTTGCGGAGGGAACGGTCTCTGCGGAACGCAGAAAGGGGAGGGGATACTAAGCCATACTAAGTGAAAAGCAACAAGACACACAGCCACATAAAGTAAAATTTGACATGAACATCCACCACAGCGGATTCCACATTCCTCACTGTGACGGAAGGCAATCAAGTTCAATCATCTTCCTCTTTGTTCACCGGGGCTGTTGAGCCGTCCGCAGTCGCCACTGTCGACGGTCCGCGTCGGGGCGATCGAAACTCCGCCGTCGGGACGGTTGACAGACTCTCTCCGCGGCATGGAGCTCCCGAGAGTCGGCCTCTCCCTACCAGAGACCAGGAGATGCAATAGACAATAGCCAATAGACAATAGGTGCAGGAGGAGGCCATTCGGCCCTTCGAGCCAGCACCGCCATTCAATGTGATCATGGCTGATCATTCTCAATCAGTACCCCGTTCCTGCCTTCTCCCCATACCCCCTGACTCCGCTATCCTTAAGAGCTCTATCTAGCTCTCTCTTGAATGCATTCAGAGAATTGGCCTCCACTGCCTTCTGAGGCAGAGAATTCCACAGATTCACAACTCTCTGACTGAAAAAGTTTTTCCTCATCTCCGTTCTAAATGGCCTACCCCTTATTCCTAAACTGTGGCCCCTTGTTCTGGACTCCCCCAACATTGGGAACATGTTTCCTGCCTCTAACGTGTCCAACCCCTTAATAATGCAGCTCGTAAATAAAACCTGCGTCAGGATGAATTGATTCTGCTTCAATTCCCTGATGGATGGAACCAAGGAAACTTTGCTGCGTCGTGGATCACTGCACGAGAGATTGTTCTTCCCACCCCCCACACCCGACAACGGTCCCCCCACGCCCACGTCGACCGCCGACCGTGCATCGAGCCGCAAGGCTTCGGCCCAGGCAGGCTTTGCCGCCCAGCGTTTCCACAACAACCTCATGGGAGGCTTGTGGGGGGCAGGACGGGCCTGCGAGGCGGGTTCCGGCCTTCCGCGCGTTTATTCGGCAGGTGAGTCGGGCCCAAGCGGCTCCCCAAGGCGCCCACCATCTTAGTTGGCGGTAGCCCCCACGTAGAGTCGTAGAGTCACGCAGTGCGCTGCATTGAAAGGTGCCAACACCACAGCGAAAGGCCTGGATAGTGCGGACGCGGAGAGGATGTTTCCACTAGTGGGAGAGTCTCGGACTAGAGGGCACAGCCTCAGAATTAAAGGATGTTCCTCCAGGAAGAAGATGAGGAGGAATTGAGGATTGGAGGGTAGCGAATGTAACCCCACTTTTCAAAAAGGGAGGGAGAGAGAAAACGGGGAATTACAGACCAGTTAGTCGAACATCGGTAGTGGGGAAAATGCTAGAGTCAGTTATTAAAGATGGGATAGCAACACATTTGGAAAGTGTGGCAGGACTTTCATATGAAGAAAGACTGGATAGACTCGGCTTGTACTCGCTGGAATTTAGAAGATTGAGGGGGGATCTTATAGAAACTTACAAAATTCTTAAGGGGTTGGACAGGCTAGATTGCAGGAAGATTGTTCCCGATGTTGGGGAAGTCCAGAACAAGGGGTCACAGTTTAAGGATAAGGGGGAAGTCTTTTAAGACCGAGATGAGAACGTTTTTTTTCACACAGAGAGTGGTGAATCTGTGGAATTCTCTGCCACAGAAGGTAGTTGAGGCCAGTTCATTGGCTATATTTAAGAGGGAGTTAGATGTGGCCCTTGTGACTAAAGGGATCAGGGGGTATGGAGAGAAGGCAGGTACGGGATACTGAGTTGGATGATCAGCCATGATCATATTGAATGGCGGTACAGGCTCGAAGGGCCGAATGTCCTACTCCTGCACCTCTTTTCTATGTTTCTATGTTTCTATGAATTTCTTTAGCCAGAGTGTGGTGAATCTGTGGGATTCATTGCCACAGACGGCTGTGGAGGCCAAGTCAGTGGATATCTTTAAGGCGGAGACAGATAGATTGTTGATTAGTGCGGGTGTCAGGGGTTACGGGGAGAAGGCAGGAGAATGGGGTTGAGGGGGAGAGACAGATCAGGCGTGATTGAATGGCGGACTAGACTTGATGGGCCGAATGGCCTAATTCTGCTCCTATGACATGAACTTATGGACAATTTTTTTGTCCACAGAAATACACTAAAGATTCCCTGAGATCGTTGGTTTCCTCCCACACTCCAAAGGCGTGCAGATTTGTAGGTCAATTGGCTTGGTGGATGTGTAAATTGTTCCTGTTGGAAAATAACTGCAGACGCTGGTACAAATCGAAGGTATCACAAAATGCTGGAGTAACTCAGCGGGTCAGGCAGCATCTCTGGAGAGAAGGAATGGGTGACGTTTCTGGTTGAGACCCTTCTGCTATTCTTGCTATGGAGGGCGTGCAGCGTAGGTTTACGAGGTTAATTCCTGGAATTGGCGGGACTGTCGTATGTTGAAAGACTGGAGCGACTAGGCTTGTATACACTGGAATTTAGAAGGATGAGAGAGGATCTTATCGAAACACATAAGATTATTAAGGGGTTGGACACGTTAGAGGCAGGAAACATGTTCCCAATGTTGAGGGAGTCCTGAACCAGGGGGCACAGTTTAAGAATAAGGGGTAGGCCATTTAGAACAGAGATGAGGAAAAACTTTTTCAGTCAGAGAGTTGTGAATCTGTGGAATTCTCTGCCTCAGAAGGCAGTGGAGGCCAATTCTCTGAATGCATTCAAGAGAGAGCTAGATAGAGCTCTTAAGGATAGCGGAGTCAGGGGGTATGGGGAGAAGGCAGGAACGGGGTACTGATTGTGGATGATCAGCCATGATCACATTGAATGGTGGCGCTGGCTCGAAGGGCCGAATGGCCTCCTCCTGCACCTATTGTCTATTGACCCGAAACGTCACCCATTCCTTCTCACCAGAGATGCTGCCTGACACGCTGAGTTACTCCAGCATTTTGTGTTATCTGTAAATTTTCCCAATTGTGTGTGTGTGTGTGTGTGCGTGCGTGAGTGCGTGCGTGCATGCGTGCGTGCTTGTGCGTGCGTGTGTGTGTGTGTGTGTGTGTGTGTGTGTGTGTGTGTGTGTGTGTGTGTGTGCGTGTGTGTGTGTGTGTGCGTGTGTGTGTGTGTGTGTGTGTGTGCGTGTGCGTGCGTGTGCGTGCGCGTGTGTGTGTGTGGAGGATAGTGTTAGCGTACGGGGGGGGATTGCTGTTCGGGGCGGACCCGGTGGGCCGAAGGGGCCTGTTTCCGCGCTGTACCTCTGAAAACTAAACCAAACTAAAGTAAAGCTCATGGCTGCTTTCCAGGGGTAAACACTGAGCTTGTTTCGGGAGCGAAACACGGAAGGTGAAGGTAAACATTTGTCGAGTGGGGTGGCGGTGTAAATTCCTCCCCAGGTTCATGGGGCAGGGTGGTTTATGCGGCAGTGGTTGGGCACTGTTTGAGAAGCTGAGCCGTGTGTGTGGGTGTGTGTGTGCACTGGCACAATCGCCCCTGCCCACTTGCTGTTTGCTTTGACGGTGAGTCAATCGGAAATGTTCCCTCGGACTAGGCCATCGCGGCAGGGAACGGTGAGCTGGGAAAGTCCCCCGCAGCGACACGCAACAATAAATATTTGGTGTCTGAAAGTGCCGAGCCTTCGACTGGAGGAAGTTGGGACGCTTGTCGGCCTGTGCCGACCAACTCAACCCAGCGCCAGCTGTGAGATTCGTCGCCTTCCCCCTTCAAGCGAAGGAGGTTTCAACCGTTCATGGGGATTCACTGGCCAAGGCCAACAGCGACTGGGCCAATATTTAGCTCGGCTTGGCGCCGAGATACAGGGCGGAAACAGGCCCTTCGGCCCAACCGAGTCCGTGCCGACCAGCGATCCCTGCACACCAACACTATCCCACGCGCACTGGGGACTATTTACAATTGTACCAAAGCCAATGAACCGACAAAGCGAAGGGCCTGTCTATGTGCTGTATCCCTAAACTAAATTAATTTTAACTAGCGTGTGGGTGAGGAGGAGGCCATTTAAAACTGAGGCGAGAAGAAACTTTTTCACCCCGAGAGTTATAAATGTGTGGAATTCTCTGCCACAGAGGGCAGTGGAGGCCAATTCACTGGATGAATTTAAAAGAGAGTTAGATAGAGCTCTAGGGGCTAGCGGAATCAGGAGATATGGGGAGAAGGCAGGCACGGGTTACTGATTGTGGATGATCAGCCATGATCACAATGAATGGCGGTGCTGGCTCGAAGGGCCGAATGGCCTCCTCCTGCACCTATTTTCCATGTTTCTATGATGGTTGGACAGCAGGGACTCGGTGGGCCGAAGGGCGTCTCCACTCTGTATCTATGAACTAAACGAAACCTATACTGGTGTACGTGTCTGAAGAAGGGTCTCGACCCGAAACGTCACCCATTCCTTCTCTCCCGAGATGCTGCCTGTCCCGCTGAGTTACTCCGGCATTTTGTGAATAAATACCTTCGATTTGTACCAGCATCTGCAGTTATTTTCCTACACAAAATGCTGGAGTAACTCAGCGGGTCAGGCAGCATCTCGGGAGAGAAGGAATGGGTGACGTTTCGGGTCGAGACCCTTCATCAGACACTTACACTAGTATAGGTTTTATTTAGTTCACAGATACAGAGTGGAAACGCCCTTCGGCCCACCGAGTCCCTGCTGTCCAACTATCATAGAAACATAGAAACATAGGAAATAGGTGCAGGAGGAGGCGATTCGGCCCTTCGAGCCAGCACCGCCATTCATTGTGATCATGGCTGATCATCCACAATCAGTAACCCGTGCCTGCCTTCTCCCCATACCCCTTGATTCCACTAGCCCCTAGAGCTCTATCTAGTGAATTGGCCTCCACTGCCTTCTGTGGCAGAGAATCCCACACATTTATAACTCTCTGGGTGAAAAAGTTTCTTCTCGCCTCAGTTTTAAATGGCCTCCCCCTCACCCACACGCTAGGTAAAATTAATTTAGTTTAGAGATACAGCACAGAGACCGGCCCTTCTCTTTGTCGGTTCATTGGCTTTGGTACAATTGTAAATAGTCCCCAGTGTGTGTGGGATAGTGTTGGTGTGTAGGGATCGCTGGTCGGCACGGACTCGGTTGGGCCGAAGGGCCTGCTTCCGCGCTCTATCTCTACACTAAACTAGAAAGATACCATTGCAATTTAGAGAGTGCAGAGGGGATTTACAAAAAATGTTCCCAGGACTGAGGGAATTATAGCTGGCATAAAGACCGGATAAGAATGGTTATTTTCTTTCGAACAGGAGAAGCTGAGGGGAGATTTAATTACGGTGGGTAAGATGGAATCATGATGGGGCCACATGTTGTCAGCGTGAAATACAGACACAAAAAGCTCGAGTGACTCAATAGACAATAGACAATAATAGACAATAGGTGCAGGAGGAGGCCATTCGGCCCTTCGAGCCAGCACCACCATTCAATGTGATCATGGCTGATCATTCTCAATCAGTACCCCGTTCCTGTCCTCTCCCCATACCCCCTGACTCCGCTATCCTTAAGAGCTCTATCTAAATCTCTCTTGAAAGCATCCAGAGAATTGGCCTCCACTGCCTTCTGAGGCAGAGAATTCCACAGATTTACAACTCTCTGAGTGAAAAAGTTTTTCCTCTCCTCCGTTCTAAATGGCCTACCCCTTATCCTTAAACCGTGGCCCTTGGTTCTGGACTCCCCCCAACATTGGGAACATGTTTCCTGCCTCTAGCGTGTCCAATCCCTTAATAATCTTATACGTTTCGATAAGATCTCCTCTCATCCTTCTAGATTCAAGTGTATACAAGCCTAGTCGCTCCAGTCTTTCAACATATGACAGTCCCGCCATTCCGGGAATTAACCTAGTGAACCTCCTCAATACTGCACTCCCTCAATAGCAACTCAGCAGGACAGGCAGCATCTCTGGAGAGAAGGGATGGGTGACGTTTCAGGTTCGAGACCCTTCTTCAGACTGGAGCCTCCTGCACGATATTCAGTTGGATAAACAACTGTTGGGTTGCAGTTCATGGGGTTCGTGGAGGTGAATCCCCAGCACTTTCTCCAAGGCAAAGTGGGTTTGAAAATCAACATTGGTCTTGCCAGTGAGTCAGCAACAAAATCCTCACTCACTGTTTGCGCGATCTCGCTGTTCATGGCCTTGCTGGTTCTTCCGCCCACTATAAGCCCACTTCAAACCATGCATCGTCTTTCCGGGGACTGGTTAGCACGCAACAAAAGCTTTTCTGCAGTCTGAAGAAGGGCCTCGACCCGAGACGTCACCCATTCCTTCTCTCCAGAGATGCTGCCTGTCCCCGCTGAGTTACTCCGGCGCTTTGTGTCTATCTTCGGTGTAAAGCAGCATCTGCAGTTCCTTCCTGCACAACTAACACAGCCACTTGTGTCATCTCACTGCCACTTAGAGTGGGGGTTTCCCGGCATTGAACCTGGTCGGAAAAGCAAGGATCAGGTGCAGGAACCGAGACGACTTCCCTTGGAAAGTTGTGTAAGAAAATAACTGCAGATGCTGGTTCAAATCGTCGGGTCGACACAAAATGCCGGAGTAACTCAGCGGGTCAGGCAGCATCTCCGGAGAGAAGAAATGGGTGACGTTTCGGGTCGAGACCCTTCTTCAGACTGAGGGCCACAGACTTCTTCTTCAAAATGCCGGAGTAACTCAGCGGGTCAGGGAGCATCCCTGGGGAAAAAGGATGGGTGACGTTTCGGGTCGGGACCCTTCAAGTTTCCCAAGCACCTCCTCCACGATCTCCAGAGATGCTGCCTGTCCCCGCTGAGTTACTCCGGCATTTTGTGTCTGTCTTCGGTGTAAACCAGCATCTGCAGTTCCTTCCTAACACAACATGTAGTACAGTTTCCCTTCACAACGACGGGGGAAGCTTAAAGACTTCGGCTGAAGGATAAGAAAACTAGAGCTTATTCTCAAGGGCAGACACAGAGTGCTGGAGTAACTCAGCGGGGTCAGGCAGCATCTCTGGAGAACGTGGAGAGGTGCTTGGGAAACTTGAAGGGTCCCGACCCAAAACGTCACCCATCCTTTTTCCCCAGGGATGCTCCCTGACCCGCTGAGTTACTCCAGCACTTTGTGTCTATCTTTTGGTACAAAAACCAGCACCTGCAGTTCTTTGCCTCTATTTTTTTTCAAGGGGACTGGAGACATGCTTTCAGTGGCTGAAGGGGCAAATGGAAGCAGAAAATGTCATTTATAGACAATAGACAATAGGTGCAGGAGTAGGCCTTTCAGCCCTTCGAGCCAGCACCGCCATTCAATGCGATCATGGCTGATCACTCTCAATCAGTACCCCGTTCCTGCCTTCTCCCCATACCCCCTCACTCCGCTATCCTTAAGAGCTCTATCCAGCTCTCTCTTGAAAGCATCCAACGTACTGGCCTCCACTGCCGTCTGAGGCAGAGAATTCCACACCTTCACCACTCTCTGACTGAAAAAGTTCTTCCTCATCTCCGTTCTAAATGGCCTACCCCTTATTCTTAAACTGTGGCCCCTTGTTCTGGACTCCCCCAACATTGGGAACATGTTTCCTGCCTCTAATGTGTCCAATCCCCTAATTATCTTATATGTTTCAATAAGATCCCCCCTCATCCTTCTAAATTCCAGTGTATACAAGCCTAATTGCTCCAGCCTTTCAACATACGACAGTCCCGCCATTCCGGGAATTAACCTAGTGAATCTACGCTGCACGCCCTCAATAGCAAGATTAGATGTGTGTATTTGAAGAGCAGAGATCGGCAGAGATAGAGATCAAGGGCTAGTGGGTGGGTTTATGCTGGATTGCCCCTCGTCTCTGATGGAGCCAAATGGCCTCTTTCTACAAGGTAGATTTCCCATGATTCCCAGCCATTGGTGGAGCGGGAGCACGTGGCCGCTGGCTGGGTGAGGTCACGTGGGGCGCGGGACGGTGACGCCACCCTATTGTCCCTTATTTGGGAGCGAGCAAGTTGGCAACCCTACCTGTTGTGCTTTACGACTGTTGGCAGACCAAATTCCCTCCCGGGATGAATAAAATTCTATCGTATTATATTGTTCGTCTCGAAGCGCAACAATAAATAGCTTCCTCTCCCGCCAGCCTCTCCTCAAACTGAGAGTTCCCTCTGTTTACATAACAATAGACAATAGACAATAGGTGCAGGAGCAGGCCATTCGGCCCTTCGAGCCAGCACCACCATTCAATGTGATCATGGCTGATCATTCTCAATCAGTACCCCGTTCCTGCCTTCTCCCCATACCCCCTGACTCCGCTATCCTTAAGAGCTCTATCTAGCTCTCTCTTGAATGCATTCAGAGAATTGGCCTCCACTGCCTTCTGAGGCAGAGAATTCCACAGATTCACAACTCTCTGACTGAAAAGGTTTTTCCTCATCTCAGTTCTAAATGGCCTACCCCTTATTCTTAAACTGTGGCCCCTGGTTCTGGACTCCCCCAACACTGGGAACATGTTTCCTGCCTCTAACGTGTCCAACCCCTTAATAATCTTATACGTTTCGATAAGATCTCCTCTCATCCTTTCGGGGGCCTTTCCGCCCCAAAATGGCCGCCACAACCCCCGACTGACCCAGTGGAATAATTAAGCGATGCAAGGGGGGCAGAATGCTTTTTTATACGTTTATTTTTCCTCTCTCAAGGGTACAGTCAGAGTGGTGCATGCATATCATATCATATCATGTATATACAGCCGGAAACAGGCCTTTTCGGCCCACCAAGTCCGTGCCGCCCAGCGATCCCCGTACATTAACACTATCCTACACCCACTAGGGACAATTTTTACATTTACCCAGCCAATTAACCTACATACCTGTACGTCTTTGGAGTGTGGGAGGAAACCGAAGATCTCGGAGAAAACCCACGCAGGTCACGGGGAGAACGTACAAACTCCTTACACTGCAGCACCCGTAGTCAGGATCGAACCTGAGTCTCCGGCGCTGCATTCGCTGTAAAGCAGCAACTCTACCGCTGCGCTACCGTGACGCCCTCGAAGTGCTTCTCGCAGGAGAGACACGGTAGCTGAACGAGGCGTCGGAGGGCGTGAGGAGCAGTGACTGGGAACATGCATATCGCTAATGGTGATCAAATATGAATCTGTCCGAGCAAGGACGTCAACGGAACGGGCGGGGTCTTTCCTTCCGTGGGTTACAGCTTTGGAATTGTTGGCCGTTAAAGCTTCCTTCGTTGTTTCCGACAAAGGTACAGAGGTGAGGGAGATACTGTTAACTGGAGTTGACCAGAGGGGAGAGGTTTTCCGTGCTGAAGTAGTCAAGGGTCTTTTCTTTCTTATCTCTTGACCTGGTGTGTGGCCTTCCGTCGGTCGGCTTGCCGCGGCTCGCCAGTTTCCAAAGAGGTACCTTTATCCCTAGGTTCTCCAAACCATCTTTTTGTAAGAAAATAACTGCAGATGCTGGTAACAAATCGAAGGTATTTATTTCACAAAATGCTGGAGTATCTCAGCAGGTCAGGCAGCATCTCTGGAGAGAGGGAACTGGTGACGTTTCGGGTCGAGACCCTTCTTCAGACTGATGTCAGGGGGGCGGGACAAAGGAAGGATATAGGTGGAGACAGGAAGATAGAGGGAGAACTGGGAGGGGGAGTGGAAGAGAGGGACAGAGGAACTATCTAAAGTTGGAGAAGTCAATGTTCATACCGCTGGGCTGCAAGCTGCCCAAGCGAAATATGAGGTGCTGTTCCTCCAATTTCCGGTGGGCCTCACTATGGCACTGGAGGAGGCCCATGACAGAAAGGTCAGACTGGGACTGGGAGGGGGAGTTGAAGTGCTCAGCCACTGGGAGATCAGGTTGGTCGAGGCGGACTGAGCGAAGGTGCTGAGCGAAACGATCGCCGAGCCTGCGTTTGGTTCCGCCGATGTAAATACGTTGACATCTAGAGCAGCGGATACAATAGATGAGGTTGGAGGAGGTGCAGGTGAACCTGTGTCTCACCTGGAAAGACTGTTTGGGTCAACGTTTCCAGTAATGATATCACCCCGACTGCTTAGGTCTTAAGGCTTAAACGGGCGGGCGAGGGGGGGGGGGGTGTGGGGGAAAGGGGAGGTCCATGTGTGGTGAACCGAGTTCAGTATCTGTAAGAGCTGCGGTAGAAAGGCCGGTAGTATCCGTAGTGGCCGTAGCCGTGGCCGTAGCCGTTGCCTTTGCCGCCGTAGTAGGGGTAGGCGTAGCCCTTCCCGCAGCGGTCATCGCCTCCGCAGTATTCAATCTGGACCTCCCTCGGGCTCTTGTGAGCTTCCCGGACACTGAAACACACAGAGAGAATCCCGTTCCCCAGCACGGTTTTCATCAACGCCAGCACGTCCCCAAACCACCTGCATCATCTATCTAGATGTTTAGATTCAGAGATACAGCGCGGAAACAGGCCCTTCGGCCCACCGTGTCCGCGCCGCCCAGCGATCCCCGCACACTAACACTACCCGACACCCACTAGGGACAATTTTTACATTTTACCCAGTCAATTAACCTACAAACCTGCACGTCTTTGGTGTGTGGGAGGAAACCGAAGATCTCGGAGAAAACCGACGCGGGTCACGGGGAGAACGTACAAACTCCGTACAGACGGCGCCCGTAGTCGGGATCGAACCCGGGTCTCCGGCGCTGCATTCGCTGTAAGGCAGCAACTCTACCGCTGCGCCACCGTGCCGCATCTATCTATCTATCTATCTATCTATCTATCTATCTATCTATCTATCCAATAGACAATAGACAATATCTATCTATCTCTACACTAAAACTCTCGTCTGTTAGTTTGTTTGTTCCTGACCTACAGCCAAAGTGGTACATGATAGCGCGACCATTTTAGGCCCACCTTACTCACCGTCATCCCTTTGGTGCTAATGGGAGAAGTTTCATTGAAATCGGTGTTATGTTTTTTAAGTTATTCACATTTTAAAGTTTAAAATCTATCTCCTAGGGAGGGAGGGGGGGGGGGGGGGAGGGAGGGAGGGGGGGAAAGGGGATGGGGGAGGGAGGGAGAGGGGAAGTGGGAAGAGGGAGGGGAGGAGGGAGGGGAGTGGGAGGGGGAGGAGGGAGGGAGGAAGGGAAGGGGAGAGGGGAGGAGGGGGAGGGGGAGAGAGGGGGAGAGGGGATGGGGTGGGAGGGAGGAGGTGGAGAGGGATGGGGGAGTGAGGGAGAGGGGGAGGGGGGGGGAGAGGGGAGGAGAGTGCCACAGCAGTAGCGCAGCATTAGAGTTGCTGCCTCACAGCATCGGAGACCCGGGTTCGATCCCGACTACGGGCGCCGTCTGTGCGGAGTTTGTACGTTCTCCCCGTGACCTGCGTGGGTTTTCTCCGAGATCTTCGGTTTCCTCCCACACTCCAAAGACGTGCAGGTTTGTAGGTTAATTGGCTTGGTGTAAGTGCAAATTGTCCCTAGTGTGTGTGTGTAGGATAGTGTTTGTGTGCGAGGATCGCTGGTCGGCGCAGACTCGGTGGGAACGAGGGGCCTGTTTCCGCACTGTATCTCTAAACGTAAACAACTAGAAAACAAAAAAACTGGAAATTGTAGCTGTTGGGAAAGATTGGGTAAGAATGGTTGTTTTGTTTGGAACAGAAGAGGCTGAGGGGAGGTTTAATTGCAGGGTATAAAATTACAATGGGCAAGTATACAATCAACATGAAGTGAGGCTTTACTTCACGTTCTGTCGAGGTTATAGTAAGGGCTTGCAGTTAAAGATTGGAGGAAGAGAATAAACCTTATTATCAGTGGTTGGTGGGAGTTTAGTTTAGTTTCGTTCGCAGATACGGCGCATAAAACAGGCCCTTCGGCCCACCGAGTCCGCGCCGACCAGCGATCAACCCCTGCACACTAACGTTCTCCAACACGCACCAGGGACGATTTACAATGGTACCGAGCCAATTAACCTACCATCCTGCACGTCTTTGGAGCGCGGGAGGAAACCGGAGCACCCGGAGAAAACCCGCGCGGGTCACGGGGAGAACGTGCAAACTCCGTGCAGACGGCGCCCGTAGTCGGGATGGAACCCAGGTCTCCGGCGCTGTGAGGCAGCAACTCTATCGCTGCGCCACTGTTCAACAGTTCAACAGAGCTTTATTTGTCATTCGGTACCAAGGTACCGAACGAAACTACATCGCAGTCATACAAAAAAGAACACAAGACACATGACCCCAACACAAACGTCCATCACAGTGATTCCAAACACCCCCTCACTGTGATGGAGGCAACAAAACTTCCACTCTCTTCCCCACGCCCACGGACAGACAGCTGGTCCCCGACCGACCCGCACAGTCCCCGCAAGGGGATGGAAGTCCCCGCGGCCGAGTCGCACCGGGCGCTGAGACGTCTCGCGGCCGAACCGGGCGATGAAAGGCCCCGCGACCGAGCCGTGCGCAGCTAAGTCCCGCGGCCGAGCCGCACCGGGCGATGTTAGGCCCCGCGGCCGAGCCGCACCGGGCGATGGAAGGCCCCGCGGCCAAGCCGCACCGGGCGATGTTAAGTCCAGCGGCCGAGCCATATCTGTTGATATGTGCTCCATGTTCTATGAAGAACAGAGAGACCCACTGGGATATAGACCGAGTGCTGGCTGGTGTTTCTTCCCACAGGCCATCAGGACTGTCAACTTTTATAACCCCAGAGACTAAATCTTTGTCTACACTATAGTAACTTATTAACTTTATTTATATGCTGTAACTGTAATTCTTCTTTGTGCACAACCCGCAGGCGTTGCCACTTTCATTTCACTGCACATCGTGTGTGTGCACGTGACAAATAAACTTGACTTGACTTGACTTGGTGGGTCAGGCTGGGTTGCCCCCATTCTAAGATGGGCCAAATGGCCTCTTTCCACAGGGTAAGTTTTCTATGATTCCCACTGCTTTACGTAATAGGACAATCCACTTTAAAAAAAACCTAAACACAACAGTAGCTTGATCTTGTTGCTGCCTCTCGCCAAGCTGAGAGATCGCTCTGTTCACATAACGAGCCCTGATCACCCAGTATATTTAGGAAAATAACTGCAGATGCTGGTACAAATTGAAGGTATCGAGATGCAACACCTGTCCCTTTACCTCCCCCCTCAACTCCATCCAAGGACCCAAACAGTCTTTCCAGGTGAGACAGAGGTTCACCTGCACCTCCTCCAACCTCATCTATTGCATCCGCTGCTCCAGATGTCAACTTCTTTACATCGGCGAAATCAAATGCAGGCTCGTCGATCGCTTCGCTCAACACCTGCGCTCAGTCCGCCTCAACCGACCTGATCTCCCGGTGGCTGAGCACTTCAACTCCCCCTCCCACTCCCAGTCTGACCTTTCTGTCATGGGCCTCCTCCAGTGCCATAGTGAGGCCCACCGCAAATTGGAGGAACAGCATCTCATATTTCACCTGGGCAGCTTGCAGCCCAGCGGTATGAACATCGACTTCTCCAACTTTAGATAGTTCCTCTGTCCCTCTCTTCCCCTCCCCCTTCCCAGTTCTCCCTCAATCTTCCTGTCTCCACCTATATCCTTCCTTTGTCCCGCCCCCCTGACATCAGTCTGAAGAAGGGTCTCGACCTGAAACGTCACCCATTCCTTCTCTCCCGAGATGCTGCCTGACCCGCTGAGTTACTCCAGCATTTTGTGATACCACCCAGTATATTGAGTTTAGTTTAATTTAGTTTGGAGACGCAGAGCAGAAACAATCCCTCCCTTCGGCCCACCGAGTCCACGCCGACCAGCGATCACCGCACACTAGCACTATCCTACACACACTCGGGACAGTCTGCAATCTTTACCGAAGCCAATTAACCTACAAACCTGCACGTCTTTGGAGCGTGGGAGGAAACCGGAGCACCCGGAGAAAACCCACGCGGGTCACGGGGAGAACGTGCAAACTCCGTACAGACAGCACCCGTAGTCAGGATCGAATTGGCTTCAGTAAAAGATAATTTAGTTTAGAGATACAGTGCGTAAACAGGTCCTTTGGCCCACCGAGTCCGTGCCGACCAGCGATCCCTGTACGCAGGACTATCCTACACACACAATAGACAATAGGTGCAGGAGGAGGCCGTTCAGCCCTTCGAGCCAGCACCGCCATTCAATGTGATCATGGCTGATCATCCACAATCAGTACCCCATTCATACCCCCTGACTCCGCTATCATTAAGAGCTCTCTCTTGAATGCATTCAGAGAATTGGCCTCCACTGCCCTCTGAGGCAGAGAATTCCACAGCTTCACAACTCTCTGGGTGAAAAAGTTTTTCCTCGTCTCCGTTCTAAATGGCCGACCCCTTATTCTTAAACTGTGTGGCCCCTGGTTCTGGACTGACCCCCAACATCGGGAACATGTTTCCTGCCTCTAGCGTGTCCAACCCCTTAATAATCTTATACGTTTCGATAAGATCCCCTCTCATCCTTCTAAATTCCAATGGGCCAATTTCCAGAAGTTACATGAGGGACAATTTTGCAGAAGCCAATCAACCTGCAAACCTGGAGCGTGGGAGGAAACCGGAGCGCCCGGAGAAAACCCAGCCCCTGTGGCTGAAGGGCCTTTTTTCCCACGCTGTATTTCTAAAGTGTAAAGTCACGGGGGGTGGGGTACAACGTGCAAACTCCGTACCGACAGCACCCGTAGTCGGGATGGAACCTGGGTCTCTGGCGCCGCGAGGCAGCAACTCTACCGCCGCGCCACCTGTCTGCCGCGACCTTTCACAGCAGTGGATAAATCAGACAAGGCAAGGAGGAGGGCTGGGAGAATGCTTTTTTATTTCATTAACTTTAAGTTTGCAGGAGTACAGTGGTGTACGCATGCAACAGGGCTTATCGCACACGATACGTAAAACGGAATTACACGGAGAGGTGGCGTCATCGAGACAAGGGCGCGATTGTAATAGGAGTTGTATTGTAACATGGAGCAGTGAGATCGTTGTGGACACACATATCGTCCGTGGAGTTCAAACACTAATCTGTCCGCGCCCGAACTTTGTTAAAACGGACGGGAATCTTCCTTGGATTAGTCACAGCTTTGGGCGCGGTCAACGTTTCAATACAACCGTTGACCTCTGGCACGGCACGCGGGCTAGAGAGAGAGATACCGTCGCTGGGGAGTTATGGGGAGGAGGCAGGAGAATGGGGTTGAGAGGGAGAGAGAGACCAGCCATGATCGAATGGGGTCGATGGCCCAGTTCTTATGACCTGATGGGCGGTTGATCGTGGGGAGAGAGGTTGCGATGGGGACTGCGACAAAGAGGGCTCTTTTGCCCATGGTTTTAATGTTCCTTCTCGCCTCCCTACAATGTTAGATCAACTCCCCACCCACCCCCTATCCACCTCTAACTGGTCTGGTGCCCGATTCCAAGGTTCTCTGTGGAATTCTCTGCCACAGAAGGTAGTTGAGGCCAGTTCATTGGCTATATTTAAGAGGGAGTTAGATGTGGCCCTTGTGGCTAAAGGGATCAGGGGGTATGGAGAGAAGGCAGGTACGGGATACTGAGCTGGATGATCAGCCATGATCATATTGAATGGTGGTGCGTACAGGCTCGAAGGGCCGAATGGCCTACTCCTGCACCTATTTTCTATGTTTCTATGTTTCTATGTCAAGGCTGCCCGTCGATTCTCACCCCTCCTTCAGTCTGAACCCTTTTTTCCCCTCTCTCAAGATCACCGGCCTTCTCCTTAAAAGTCTCCCGGGTTGTCCGGTGGTCTGGCGGACAAATCCCCGGGTCTCGTCTCCCGAGCTCGGTTACGCGGTGGTGTCACGGCGCTGCGGGCTGGTTGGCCTATGGATGGGTCAGTTGGCGTGAAAGTGCCACAAGCCGGAAGTGGGTGACGAGGGGCTACGGGGGGAAGGCAGGAGAATTGGTGGGGGAGGGGGGGGGGGGTGGGGGAAAGGGACGGGCTGCGATTGGATTGAATGTAAGACTCGATGGGCCGAATGGCCTCATTCTGCTCCCGGTGATTTGTGAGCCGGTGAAAAACCACCAGCCGGGTACAGCCGGGGGGGGGAGCAACAGGAGCAATACTTTGAAGGGCCCTTTCTGGAATTCGGGGCGGGACAGTCTAAGAATAAAGGGGAGGCCATTTTGAAACTGAGGTAAGACGAAACTTTCTCACCCAGGGAGTTGTGAGTTTGTGGAATTCTCTGCCACGGAGGGCAGTGGAGGCCGATTCACTGGATGAATTTAAAAGAGAGTCAATAATAATAATAATAATATATTCCTTTATTCGTCCCACACCGGGGAAATTTACAGGAGCTCTAGGGGCTAGTGGAATCAAGGAGTATGGGGAGAAGGCAGGCACGGGTTACTGATTGTGGATGATCAGCCATGATCACAATGAATGGCGGTGCTGGCCCGAGGGGCCAAATGGCCTCCTCCTGCACCTATGTTCTATGTTCCTGTGCTTCTATGTTTCTAAGGGGTTGACGTGAGGCTGGTCCCGAATTCATTCCGGTCGGTGGCCATTGGCCTTGACTTGGCTGCCCATTTGGTCAACATCTCCAGCAACTGTAACGCTCTGGCCACTGCCTGCTTTGGGAAGGGAGGGGGTGAGGAAAGGGGTGGGTGAACCTGTTGTAAATAGCGTTCACTGTTTGGCAGCGGCGTAGTGGTAGTAAGGACTGTAGTATCCAGCGTATCCAGCATAGCCGTAGCCTTGGCCATAGCCGTAGCCTTTGCCGTAGTAGGGGTAAGCGTAGCCATTCCCACAATTCTCATCGCCATCGCAGTATTCTCTGTTAACCTCGCCAGGCCCCTTATACATCTCTCGGACGCTGAAATAAACAGAGAGAGTCCCGTGTCCAGCACAGCTTTCACAACCACACCGGGCCTGAAGAAGGGTCTCGACCCAAAACGTCACCTATTCCTTCCCCCCCCCGGGACGCTGCCTGACCCATCGAGTTACTCCGCCATTTTGGTTTAGTTCAGCTCAGTTTAGAGACACAGGCAGCGTAGGTTTACTAGGTTAATTCCCGGAATGGCGGGACTGTCATATGTTGAAAGACTGGAGCGGCTAGGCTTGTATACACTGGAATTTAGAAGGATGAGAGGAGATCTTATCGAAACGTATAAGATTATTAAGGGGTTTGGACACGTTAGAGGCAGGAAACATGTTCCCAATGTTGGGGGAGTCCAGAACCAGGGGCCACACAGTTTAAGAATAAGGGGTAGGCCATTTAGAACGGAGATGAGGAAAAACTTTTTCAGTCAGAGAGTTGTGAATCTGTGGAATTCTTTGCCTCAGAAGGCAGTGGAGGCCAATTCTCTGAATGCATTCAAGAGAGAGCTAGATAGAGCTCTTAAGGATAGCGGAGTCAGGGGGTATGGGGAGAAGGCAGGAACGGGGTACTGATTGTGAATGATCAGCCATGATCACATTGAATGGTGGTGCTGGCTCGAAGGGCCGAATGGCCTCCTCCTGCACCTATTGTCTACTGTCTATTGTCCTCTGGTTCTCGATTCCCCCACTCTGGGTAAGAGACTCTGTGCGTCCACCCGATCTATTCCGAACTACTTCCCAGTCCCATTCCCCATCAGCCGTTCCTCCCCTCTGAACAACTTACCAGGAACCAATAGAACATTTGCAAATGACACGAGGAAATGCAGATGTTTAGTTCAGTTTACTTTAGAGATGAAGCGATATACCAGTTCTGTGCCACGCACACTAGGGACAATTTTACAGAAGCCAATTAACCTGCAAAACTGCGCGCCTTTGGAGTGTGGGAGGAAACCGGGGCACCCGGAGAAAACCCACGCGGTCGCAGGGAGAATGTCGAAACTCCGTTACAGACAGCACCCAGAAGTCAGGATGGAACCCGGGCCTCTGGCGCTGTGAGGCAGCGACTCGACCACTGCGCCACCATGCCGCCCTTGGCTGGTTTGCAAAGAAAGACGACAAAGTGCTGGAGTAACTCAGAGGGTCAGGCGAACATGGGGAGATGACACTTCAGGTCGGGGTGAGTCCCGACCCCAAAGGTCACCTATCCATGGTCCTCTGGAACGATGTGCAAGATACTTACTCTGCAGATAACACATGTAGAATGAGTTAATACGGGGAATGTCTGTTCAACGTGTCACGAGAGAACATGATAAAACGCGCTTGGATTAACTGGGATATGCATGAACATAAACTTATCTCAGGACTCTGACCTTAGTTTTCTGCAGGAAAATAACTGCAAATCGAAGGTAGACACAAAATGCTGGAGTAACTCAGCGGGACAGGCAGCATCTCTGGAGAGAACATCTCTGGGTGATGTTTCAGGTCTGAAGAAGGGTCTTGACCCGAAACGTCACCCATTCCTTCTCTCCCGAGATGCTGCCTGACCTGCTGAGTTACTCCAGCATTTTGTGATACCTCAGATAGCTAGATATCAATCTATTTAATCAATCTACTTCGAAACCGAATTGATCACTCTACTTAGAAAACGAAACACATTTTCATCTTCCAACTGCCTCTCCCAAGCTGAAAACTCGCTCTGTTTACATAACCGGCCCTTCCCACAGCGAATATTTAGTTTAGTTTGGTTTAGTTTAGAGATACATCGTAGAAACAGCCCCTCCGGCCCACCGAGTCCGTGCCGACCAGCGATCACCTCGTACACTAGCACTATCCTACACGCACTCGGGACAATTTACAAGTTTACCGAAGCCAATCAACCTACAATCCTGCTCGTCTTTGGAGAGTGGGAAGTAACCCACGCAGGTCACGGGGAGAACGTACAAACTCCGTGCACACAGCACCCGCGGTCAGGATCGAACCCGGGTCCCAGGCGCTGTGAGGCAGCAACTTTACCGCCGCGCCACCGTGCCATCCCTGTTCGAGTCATCCCTCAGTGTGGAAACAGAACCTTCGGCCCAACTTGCCCACACCAGCCAAAAATTCTATATAATTCAAAGGTAGACACAAAGCGCTGGAGTAACTCAGCGGGTCAGGCAGCATCTCTGGAGAGAAGGAATGGGTGACGTTTTGGGTCGAGTCTGAAGAAGGGTCTGGACCTGAAACGTCTCCCAATCCTTCTCTCCAGAGATGCTGCCTGACCCGCTGACCCCCTGGTCCATTGTGGCAACGTTTGTGGAATTCTCTGCCTCAGAAGGCAGTGGAGGCCAATTCTCTGAATGCATTCAAGAGAGAGCTAGATAGAGCTCTTAAGGATAGCGGAGTCAGGGGGTATGGGGAGAAGGCAGGAACGGGGTACTGATTGAGAATGATCAGCCATGATCACATTGAATGGCGGGTGCTGCCTCGAAGGGCCGAATGGCCCCCTCCTGCACCTATTGTCTATTGTCTATCTCCAGTAACTGTATCAAACTGCCACCATTGGGAAATGGGAGGTGGAGGGGGGGATTGGGGTTGGGGGAGGGAAAGGGCGATCCTTTGGTGAATCTCGTTCACTGTTTGGTATAGGCGTGGTAGTAAGGACTGTAGTATCCGGCGTAGCCATGGCCGTAGCCATAGCCGTGGGCGTAGTAGGGGTAGGGGGAACCCTTTCCACACTTGGCCTCATCACCCAGGCAGTATTCTCTGTGGACCTCAACAGGGGCCTTATAGATCTCCCGGTAACTGAAACAGAAAGAATCCCATTTCTAGCACAGCTGACACCGGCCATCTCAAGCCCCCTCCCATATTTCATTTAAGGCCCTGCGGTGGGAATAAGGGGTTGCCAACTGCCTGGCTCCCGAATAAGGGACAAGGTGACGTCACCGCTCCCGCGCCCCACGTGACCTCACCCGGCCAGCTGCCACGTGCTCCCGCTCCATCAATGGTGGCCGCCCGGGCCGGGAGGCGGGTTGCTATGCAACCTCCGTTAGGCGAATGCACTCGGCCCCGCTCCCCGAACACACTCCGTTAGCGTACAGTGTCCGGGCCTACAGTGTCCGGGCCTACAGTGTCCGGGCCTATGCTGTCCGGGCCTACACTGTCCCATCCTACAGTGCCTGGGCCTACAGTGTCCGGGCCTACACTGTCTGGGCCTACAGTGTCCGGGCCTACAGTGTCCGGGCCTACAGTGTCCGGGCCTACAGTGTCCGGGCCTACAGTGTCCGGGCCTACAGTGTCCGGGCCTACAGTGTCTGGGCCTACAGCGCCCCCCGGGCCTACACTGTCCGGGCCTACAGTGTCCGGGCCTACAGTGTCCGGGCCTACAGTGTCCGGGCCTACACTGTCTGGGCCTACAGTGTCCGGGCCTACAGTGTCTGGGCCTACAGTGTCCGGGGCTATGGTGTCCGGACCTACACTGTCCGAGCCTACAGTGTCCGGGCCTATGCTGTCCGGGCCTACACTGTCCCAGCCTACAGTGCCTGGGCCTACAGTGTCCGGGCCTACACTGTCCGGGCCTACAGTGTCCGGGCCTACAGTGTCCGGGCCTACAGTATCCGGGCCTACAGTGTCCGAGCCTACAGTGTCCGGGCCTACAGTGTCCGGGCCTACAATGTCTGGGCCTACAGTGTCCAGGCCTACAGTGTCCGGGCCTACTGCGCCCCCCGGGCCTAATACGGGACAAGGGCAGTCCCGTATGGGACAAACCAATGTAGCCCAAAAGATGGAATGTCCCGGCTAATACGGGACAGTTGGCAACCCCTAGGTGTGAATATTGAAGACGGACAGAACAAGCTGGGGCAACTCAACGGGTCAGGGCAGCATCTCTGGAGAAGAGGAATGGGTGACGTTTTGGGTCGAGAACCTTCTTCAGACTGAGAGTCGGTGGGGGGTGGGGGTGGGGGTGGGGGGGGGGGAAACGAGAGATGTCGACGGTGATGTAGAGGGGTGCAGAACAAATGAATGGAAAATGTGCAAAACAAAAGTAAGGATGATAAAGGAAAAAGGCCATAGTGGGTCGTGAGCTAGGTGAAAACCAGTCACAGACAATGAGACTCAGCAGGACGACTTTGAAACTAGTACAACGCCTTGGATGGGGGAGAGACGGGGAGAGAGGGACGCAAGGGTTACGAAGTTAGAGGAAATCAATGTTCATACCGCTGGGGTGTGAGCTGCCCAAGCGAAATATGAGGCGCTGTTCCTCCAACTTGCGCTGGGCCTCACTCTGACAATGGAGGAGGCCCAGGACAGAAAGGTCAGTGTGGGAGTGGGAGGGGGAGTTGAAGTGTTTATTTCTCTAACTTCAACCCTTCTTTCCCTCTCTCTCTCCGTCCCTCTCCCCCACCCTAGTTCTCCGACTAGTTTCACAGTCCGCCTGATTAAATATTACTGATTGCAACCTACTCCTCAAACATTCTACATTTCCTTCGAGCATCGTCCCCTTTGATCTGTCGTTTTCACACCCTGCCCTTCCATATCTCTCATCTCCCTCTCTCCTGACACTCAGTCTGAAGAAGGGTCTCGACCCGCAACGTCGCCCATTCCTTCTCTCCAATAGACAATAGACAATAGGTGCAGGAGTAGGCCATTCGGCCCTTCGAGCCAGCACCGCCATTCAATGTGATCATGGCTGATCATTCTCAATCAGTACCCCGTTCCTGCCTTCTCCCCATACCCCCTGACTCCGCTATCCTTAAGAGCTCTATCTAGCTCTCTCTTGAATGCATTCAGAGAATTGGCCTCCACTGCCTTCTGAGGCAGAGAATTCCACAGATTCACAACTCTCTGACTAAAAAAGTTTTTCCTCATCTCTGTTCTAAATGGCCTACCCCTTATTCTTAAACTGTGGCCCCTTGTTCTGGACTCCCCCAACATTGGGAACATGTTTCCTGCCTCTAACATGTCCAAGCCCTTAATAATCTTATACGTTTCGATAAGATCCCCTCTCATCCTTCTAAATTCCAGTGTATACAAACCTAATCGCTCCAGTCTTTCAACATAGGACAGTCCCGCCATTCCGGGAATTAACCTAGTAAACCTACGCTGCACGCCCTCAATAGCAAGAGGGCGTGCAGCGTACTCCAGCTTTTTGTGTCCGTCTCGTCACCGTGAATGAAATAGAAACATAGAAACATAGAAACATAGAAACATAGAAAATAGGTGCAGGAGAAGGCCATTCGGCTCTTCGAGCCTGCACCGCCATTCAATATGATCATGGCTGATCATCCAACTCAGTATCCCGTACCTGCCTTCTCTCCATACCCCCTGATCCCTTTAGCCACAAGGGCCACATCTAACTCCCTCTTAAATATAGCCAATGAACTGGCCTCAACTACCTTCTGTGGCAGAGAATTCCACAGATTCACCACTCTCTGTGTGAAAAAAAACTTTCTCATCTCGGTCCTAAAAGACTTCCCCCTTATCCTTAAACTGTGACCCCTTGTTCTGGACTTCCCCAACATCGGGAACAATCTTCCTGCAATCTAGCCTGTCCAACCCCTTAAGAATTTTGTAAGTTTCTATAAGATCCCCCCTCAATCTTCTAAGATTGTCCTGCCATCCCAGGAATCAATCTGGTGAACCTTCTCTGTACTCCCTCCATGGCAAGAATGTATTTCCTCAGATTAGGAGACCAAAACTGTAGACAATACTCCAGGTGCGGTCTCACCAAGGCCCTGTACAACTGCAGCTGAACCTCCCTGCTCCTAAACTCAAATCCCCTCGCTATGAATGTTTTAGAAGTGCAAATAATGCAGGAGACGTTACCGCTAAATCGTGCTGCCACAACCTTCTGTTCCCAGCGAGGAGTGACAAGAGGCCTGAGAGGTAAAGGTCGATCAGCCACGATTGAACGGCGGAGCAGACTCGATGGGCCAAATGGCCTAATTCTGCTCCTAGAACCTGTGAGCTCGTGAGGAAACTATGAGTCAAGTGTGGAAGAGGAGACTCTAATCTTGGTTATGGATACACAATTTTCCTTACCGTTCATTTATAGAAACATAGAAAATCGGTGCAGGGGAGTAGGCCATTCGGCCCTTCGAGCCAGTACCGCCATTCAATATGATCATGGCTGATCGTCCAGAATCAGTACCCCGTTCTTGCTTTCTCCCCATACCCCTTGATTCCGTTAGCCCTAAGACCCACGTCTAACTCTCTCTCTCTCATTTTAAGGGAGAGAGGAGTTATCTATTGGGCCGAAGAGCACTTTGACAGTCAACACGAAACAGGCCCTTCAGCCCATCAAGCCCATGCCAACCATCAAGCTCCTGTTCATGAACTAATTCTGCACTCCAATCAATACTTTATACAATCTTTCCTATCCGTATTGAGTGCGTATAGGGTCTTGGTTTTGTTGATGGACTGGCCAACGTGCGCCATTTTCATTGGTTTAGTTTAGAGATAGAGCGCGGAAACAGGCCCTTCGTCCCACCGAGTCCACGCCGACCGGTGATCCCCGCACACTAACGCTATCACCCACGCTCACCAGGGTCAATTTACAGTTTTACCGAGCCAATTAGCGTACAAACCTGCACGCCTTTGGAGTGTGGGAGGAAACCGGAGCACCCGGAGGAAACCCACGTGTGTCACGGGGGGGAGAACGTACAAACTCCGTACAGACAACGCCCGTAGTCGGGATCGAACCCGGGTCTCTGGCGCTGCAAGGGCTGTAAGGCAGCAACTCTACCGGCTTAATCCCGTCTGAAAACATGCAGCGCCGGAAGTGTACATCGGACATGGAACGGTATTGGCGCCATTGGTGGAGCGGGAGCACGTGGCCGCTGGCTGGGTGAGGTCACGTGGGGCGCAGGGCGGTGACATCACCCTTTGTCCCTTCTTTGGGAGCGAGGAAGTTGGCAACCCTAGGAGGGGAGGGTGATGGGGCATTACACACCTCTGACTGGGGGCCTTACCTCTCGTACGATGGTATGTGGTGGTAGTAGCCGTAAGCGTTTCTCTTCCGCCTCACAAAGTTGTTTGCGGCCCTCTTGTCCATGAAGGTCTCTGCGGAAAATCAGACATCGCACTGAATTAGTCAGCCGTGCATCTACAGATGGATAGATATATATATATACACTCGTACACACACACACACACACACACACACACACACACACACACACACACACACACACACACACACACACACACACACACACACACACACACACACACACACACACACACACACACACACACACACAACCTCACAGACACACACACACACACACTCACACACACACACACACACACACACACACACACACACACACACACACACACACACTCACACACACACTCACACACACACACACACACGACCTCACACACACACACACACACACACACACACACACACTCACACACACACACACACGACCTCACAGACACACACACACTCACACACACACACACACACACACACTCACACACACACACACACACACACACACACACACACGACCTCACAGACACACACACACACACTCACACACACACACACACACACGACCTCACAGACACACACACACTCACACACACACACACACACACACACACACACACACACACACTCAAGCACACACACACACACACACACACACACACACACACACACACTCACACACACACACACACACACACACACGACCTCACTGGGGGACGGGTTACACACCCACACACACACTCACTCATACACACACTCACCCTCACTGCGGGACGGGTCACACACATATTCAAACACACAGACACACACACACACACACACACACACACACACACACACACACACACACACACACACACACACACACACACACACACACACACACACACACACACACACACAGACACACACACACACACACACACACACACACACACACACACACACACACACACACACACACACACACACACACACACACACACACACACACATACACACACACACACACACACACACTGACCTCACTGGGAGAAGGGGTCCCATTTGCATTGTTGATCAGTAAGAATCTTTGATTCAGATTCTTTGTACATTAGCGGTCGTTTTCGTGTTGTAACGAGGGAACGATTAACATCAGAGGTCAGAAGGAAAGTTTGTGTCAAACTGATTGCATTTAGTGCCATAGAGTCATAGAGTGATACAGTGTGGAAACAGGCCCTTCGGCCCAACTTGCCCACACCGGCCAACAATGTCCCAGCTACACTAATCCCACCTGCCTACGCTTGGCCCATATCCCTCCAAACCTGTCCTATCCATGTACTTGTCTAACTGTTTCTTAAAAGTTGGGATTGTCCCAGCCTCAACTACCTCCTCTGGTGGCAAAGTTCCATACACCCACCACCCTCTGTGTGAAAAGGTTACCCCTCAGATTCCTATTAAATCTTTTCCCCTTCACCTTAAACCTATGTCCTCTGGTCCTTGATTCCCCTACTGTGGGCAAGAGACTGTGTGTGTCTACATGTTCTTTCCTACACTCTGTGCATCTACCCGATCTATTCCTCTCACGATTTTGTCCACCTCTATAAGATCATTCATAGAAACATAGAACCATAGAAAATAGGTGCAGGAGGAGGCCATTCGGCCCTTCGAGCCAGCACCGCCATTCATTGTGATCACGGCTGATCGTCCCCAATCAGTAACCCGTGCCTGCCTTCTCCCCATATCCCTTGATTCCGCTAGCCCCTAGAGCTCTATCTAACTCTCTCTTAAATCCACCCAGCGATTTGGCCTCCGCTGCCCTCTGTGGCGGAGAATTCCACAAATTCACAACTCTCTGGGTGAAAAAGTTCCTTCTCACCTCAGTTTTAAACAGCCTCCCCTTTATTCTAAGACTGTGTGGCCTCTGGTTCTGGACTCCCCCAACATGGGAAACATTGTTCCTGCATCTAGCTTGTCCAGTCCTCGATGCATGAAAATTGCAGGGAAAATTCCTATTGTTTACGTACACCTCTATAAGATCCTTCCTATTATTTTTGTACACCTCGATAAGATCACTCCTCTTATTTTTGTACACCTCGATAAGATCACTCCTCTTATTTTTGTACACCTCGATAAGATCAATCCTCTTATTTTTGTACACCTCGATAAGATCAATCCTCTTATTTTTGTACACCTCCTTAAGATCATTCCTATTATTGACCACTTTGTGGATTTTGCACAGTGCCCTTCTGCACTGAATGACCTCAGCCATTTGAATAACAAGTTAACAGAGTCAGCGGAGAAAGTGACCTGTTCTCGAATGATGCCCTCATGCCAACCAGCTCGGGGGTAATCACAGGATTAGATTGCAGTTAGTGGCTTCACTGTGGAATTAGCAAAACCAGCAAGGCTGTTATGTTGAGAATTTCGGGTAATTAGCATCATTACAGGGCTGCCGTTTCTGTGTGGGTTTGGATGAGATCAGCTGTTTTTGCTTGTGTTTGCAATGCTCTTTCCCCTCCACCCCTCCCCCACCCGCGCACGTGACTGAAAGTTGCGTTCTCCCCGCGACCCGTGTGGGTTTTCTCCGAGGATTTCGGTTTCCTCCCGCACTCCGAACACGTGCAGGTTCGTAGGTTAATTGGCTTGGTGTAAAGAAATGTAAAGCAACTGGCCCTCGTGCTAATGTGCGGGGATCGCTGGCCGGCGTGGACTCGGTGGGCCGAAGGGCCTGTTTCCGCACTGTATCTCTAAATTAAACTAAAGCAAAAGGGGTAGGAAGGAACCACAGATGCTGGTTAATCCCCGGAATGGCGGGACTGTCATATGTTGAAAGACTGGAGCGACTAGGCTTGTATACACTGGAATTTAGAAGGATGGGAGGGGATCTTATCGAAACATATAAGATTATTAAGGGATTGGCAGGAAACATGTTCCCAATGTTGGGGGAGTCCAGAACCAGGGGCCACAGTTTAAGAATAAGGGGTCGGCCGTTTAGAACGGAGATGAGGAAAAACTTTTTCAGTCAGAGAGTTGTGAATCTGTGGAATTCTCTGCCTCAGAAGGCAGTGGAGGCCAATTCTCTGAATGCTCTCAAGAGAGAGCTAGATATTGATAGCGGAGTCAGGGGGTATGGGGAGAAGGCAGGAACGGGGTACTGATTGTGCATGATCAGCCGTGACCACATTGAATGGCGGTGCTGGCTCGAAGGGCCGAATGGCCTACTCCAGCACCTATTGCCTATTGGTTTGAACCGAAGATCGACACAAAATGCTGGAGTAACTCAGCGGGTCAGGCAGCATCTCTGGAGAGAAGGAATGGGTGACGTTTCGGGTCGTGAACCTTTTTCAGAGTAAAAAGAGTCGGAGAAACAAGAGAAACACAGTGCCTTCCACAATGTTTGGGACAAAGACCCAACATTTATTTATTTGCCTCTGTACTCCACAATTTGAGATTTGTGATAGAGAAAAAAGATCACATGTGGTTAAAGTAAGTGCACATTGTCAGATTTTAATGGAGGCCATTTTTATACATTTTGGTCTCACCGTGTAGAAATTACATCTGTGTTTATACATAGTCCCCCACATTTCAGAATGCCCTTTCGACGGTGATAAAGAGAGATAAAGAGAGAAGAACAGAATGAAAGATATACAGAAGGAGGCCAACGATAAAGGGCCAGGCAGCATCTCTGGAGAGAAGGAATGGGCGACGTTTCGGGTCGAGACCCTTCTTCACGAAATGTCACACATTCCCTTTTAGATTTAGAGATACAGCGCGGAAACAGGCCCTTCGGCCCACTGAGTCCGCGCCGCCCAGCGATCCCCGCACATTAACACTATCCTACACACACACTAGGGACAATTTTTACATTTACCCAGCCAATTAACCGACAAACCTGCACGTCTTTGGAGTGTGGGAGGAAACCGAAGTTCTCGGAAGAAAACCCACCCGGGTCACGGGGAGAACGTGCAAACTCCGTGCAGACGGCGCCCGCAGTCGGGATCGAACCTGAGTCTCCGGCGCTGCATTCGCTGTAAGGCGGCAACTCTACCGCTGCGCCACCGTGCCGCTTTAAACTGAAAGGGGGGTGGGGTGGGGAGGGCTCGAGTGAGGACGGAGGGGGCGGGGGGATGGTGTGGTGGATCTTCGGGCTCCCCTCCCCCTCTCAACAACCTCCCCCCCCCGCCCCAAACTAGGATTGCCAACTTCCAAAACGTGGGACAAAGAGGCGACAATGGCGGCTGGCGTTGGCGGAGCGGGAGCGCGTGGCCGCTGGCTGGGTGAAGTCACGCGGGGTGAGGGGGCGGGAACGAGGAGGTTGGCGACCCTACCCAATGTGGGACGAGGGGAGGCGAACTAACGTAGCCCAAAATACGGGATGTCCCGGCTAATACGGGACGCAGTTGGCAACCCTCCCCGCCTCCACCCCCACCCACCTCCTCAGTATCTCCCCCCCCCCCCCACCCCCCCTCCCCCCCCGCCCCACCCAACCCCACATACCCACCTTCTTTCTCAGAGGGTCCGCTGATCTCCTGGGGGGCTGCAAAAGAGAAGAGCAAAGGCTGTCAGCAGGCCGAGGGAGATCACGAACCACGCGCGCAGTTCACCGAGGCGACTAGTGGAGTCACCGCCGCGCGGATCGGGAAACAAGGAACCGCAGATGCTGGTCAATGCCGCAACGAAGGCCGAAATCCGAACAAGGGTCTCGTCCCCCGAAACTTCACCCACCCGTTCAATAGACAATAGGTGCAGGAGGAGGCCATTCGGCCCTTCGAGCCAGCACCGCCATTCAATGTGATCATGGCTGATCATTCTCAATCAGTACCCCGTTCCTGCCCTCTCCCCATACCCCCTGACTCCGCTATCCTTAAGAGCTCTATCCAGCTCTCTCTTGAATGCATTCAGAGAATTGGCCTCCACTGCCTTCTGAGGCAGAGAATTCCACAGATTTACAACTCTCTGACTGAATTTTTTTTTCCTCATCTCCGTTCTAAATGGCCTACCCCTTATTCTTAAACTGTGGCCCCTTGTTCTGGACTCCCCCAACATTGGGAACATGTTTCCTGCCTCTAACGTGTCCAACCCCTTAATAATCTTATACGTTTCGATAAGATCTCCTCTCATCCTTCTAAATTCCAGTGTATACAAGCCTAGTCGATTCAGTCTTTCAAGATACGACAGTCCCGCAATTCCGGGAATAAACCTAGTAAACCTACGCTGCACGCCCTCAATAGCAAGAATATCCTTCCTCAAATTTGGAGACCAAAACTGCACACAGTACTCCAGGTGCGGTCTCACTAGGGCCCTGTACAACTGCAGAAGGACCTCTTTGCTCCTATACTCAACTCAGCGATGAAGCTTTTCACCGCACTGTACCTTGGCACTCGTGACAATAAACGAAACTGAACTGAGCAGGAGAACCTACAAACTCCACACAAACAGCACACGTAGTTGATCGACCCCCTGGTCTCTACCGCTGCGCCACCGTGCCGCGCTACACGTGTATATACCATGCGTGAATACAATCAGGTCAAGGTCAAGTAGAATTTACAGAGCAAAGGGGAAGCTACAGAGTGCAGAATCATTCATTCATTCATTCATTCATTCATTCATTCATTCATTCATTCATTCATTCATTCTTTTATTCATTAATTCTTTCATTCTTTCTTGCATTCTTTCAATTATACATTCTTTCATTCAATTTTTCATTCCTTCTTTCATTCATTCTTTCATTCCTTCTTTCATTCTTTCATTCTTTCATTCTTTCATTCTTTCATTCATTCTTTCAATCTTCCTTTCATTCTTTCATTGATACATTCTTTCATTCTTTCATTCTTTCATTCATTCTTTCATTCTTTCTTTCATTCTTTCATTCCTTCTTTCATTCCTTCTTTCATTCCTTCTTTCATTCTTTCATTCATTCATTCATTCATTCTTTTCCCCTTCGTCTTAAACCTATAAAGGTGTATAGATATATAGCATCTCTAAACTCATTAAAAAAATAATTCATTCATTCATTCTTTCATTCATTCTTTCAATCTTCCTTTCATTCTTTCATTGATACATTCATTCATTCATTCATTCTTTCATTCATTCATTCATTCATTCATTCATTCATTCATTCATTCTTTCATTCTTTCATTCCTTCTTTCATTCTTTCATTCATTCATTCCTTCTTTCATTCATTCATTCATTCTTTCTTTCATTCTTTCATTCATTCCTTCTTTCATTCTTTCATTCTTTCTTTCATTCATTCATTCCTTCTTTCATTCTTTCATTCATTCATTCCTTCTTTCATTCTTTCATTCATTCATTCTTTCAATCTTCCTTTCATTCATTGATACATTCATTCGTTCTTTCATTCTTTCATTCATTTCTGCATTCATTCTTTCAATCTTTCTTTCATTCTTTCATTCATTCCTTCTTTTATTCTTTCATTCTTTCATTCATTCTTTCATTCATTCATTCTTTCATTCATTTATTCATTCATTCCTTCATTCTTTCATTCTTTCATTCATACATACATTCTTTCTTTTGTTCATTCTTTCATTCTTTCTTTCATACATTCATACATTCATTCTTTCCTTCTTTCCTTCATCCATCCACCCACCCATCCATCCACCCACCCATCCATCCATCCACCCACCCACCCACCCATCCATCCATCCACCCACCCACCCATCCATCCACCCACCCACCCACCCACCCACCCACCCATCCATCCACCCACCCACCCACCCACCCATCCATCCACCCACCCACCCACCCACCCACCCATCCATCCACCCACCCACCCACCCACCCACCCATCCATCCACCCACCCACCCACCCACCCACCCACCCACCTACCCATCCATCCACCCACCCACCCACCCACCCATCCATCCACCCACCCACCCACCCACCCATCCATCCATCCATCCATCCATCCATCGATCCACCCATCCATCCACCCATCCACCCACCCACCCATCCATCCATCCACCCACCCATCTATCCACCCATCCACCCATCTATCCACCCACCCACCCATCCATCCATCCATTGATCCACCCGTCCATCCACCCACCCATCCATCCACCCACCCACCCATCCATCCATCCACCCACCCATCCTACCGGCAGTGCAGACGGCAGCCATTGCCCAGAGGCTGAGAAGGAGCAGTGTCCTCATGGTGAGGTGGTTGTTGGTGGGTGCTGTTCCTCTGCTCTCTGTGCTCTGGTGTGTGGGGGTGGTGGGGGGGGGGGGGGGTGGTGGGGATCAGATCGAGACCGGAGAAACCATTGCTGGGTTTTATTTCCCAAGCTCGACTCATTATTCCCAGGGACGCCCCCAGGGAGGAGAGACCAGAGTGGGAAGGTTCCTCAGGGATGGGGGTGGGGTCGGGGCGTGGTGGGGAACGTTGGCATGCATCAGGAGACCCCCCCCCTCCACACACCGACGTTAATGTGCCAACGCCCGAGCCGAAGGGAACTTCAAAGTGGAGCCACTGCTCGTTAATAATTCTATTTTTAATGTTTATTGGGGAACGAAGCTCGGGGGTGAAGCCACAGTGTGAGGAATCAATCAGACTGCGGGCCAGGGTCGGCTGCATCGGGCAGGTGCCCGCTGAGTGAGACAGACAGAGGTCTGGAACCTTCCAGTGCCCACTCTACTTGGCAGCCACCCACCCAGTTAGCCGGTCCTGGGCAACGCCATGCTTTAAGCCCGGCCACGATGGCACAGTGGCAGAGTTGCCGCCTCACAGCACCACATGTCCCGGTTCGATCCTGACCGCGGGTGCAGTCTGTACAGTGTTTGTACATGGAAACATGGAAACAATAAACAATAGACAATAGACAATAGGTGCAGGAGTAGGCCATTCAGCCCTTCGAGCCAGCACCACCATTCAATGCGATCATGGCTGATCACTCTCCATCAGTACCCCGTTCCTGCCTTCTCCCCATACCCCCTCACTCCGCTATCCTTAAGAGCTCTATCCAGCTCTCTCTTGAAAGCATCCAACGAACTGGCCTCCACTGCCTTCTGAGGCAGAGAATTCCACACCTTCACTACTCTCTGACTGAAAAAGTTCTTCCTCATCTCCATTCTAAATGGCCTACCCCTTATTCTTAAACTGTGGCCCCTTGTTCTGGACTCCCCCAACATTGGGAACATGTTTCCTGCCTCTAATGTGTCCAATCCCCTAATTATCTTATATGTTTCAATAAGATCCCCCCTCATCCTTCTAAATTCCAGTGTATACAAGCCCAATCGCTCCAGCCTTTCAACATACGACAGTCCCGCCATTCCGGGAATTAACCTAGTGAACCTACGCTGCACGCCCTCCATAGCAAGAATATCCTTCCTCAAATTTGGAGACTAAAACTGCACACAGTACTCCAGGTGCGGTCTCACCAGGGCCCGGTACAACTGTAGAAGGACCTCTTTGCTCCTATACTCAACTCCTCTTGTTACGAAGGCCAACATTCCATTGGCTTTCTTCACTGCCTGCTGAACCTGCATGCTTCCTTTCAGTGACTGATGCACTAGGACACCCAGATCTCGTTGAACTCCCCCTCCTCCTAACTTGACACCATTCAGATAATAATCTGCCTTTCTATTCTTACTTCCAAAGTGAATAACCTCACACTTATCTACATTAAACTGCATCTGCCATGTATCCGCCCACTCACACAACCTGTCCAGGTCACCCTGCAGCCTTATTGCATCTTCCTCACAATTCACACTACCCCCCAGCTTAGTATCATCTGCAAATTTGCTAATGGTACTTTTAATCCCTTCGTCTAAGTCATTAATGTATATCGTAAATAGCTGGGGTCCCAGCACCGAACCTTGCGGTACCCCACTGGTCACTGCCTGCCATTCCGAAAGGGACCCATTTATCCCCACTCTTTGCTTTCTGTCTGTCAACCAATTTTCTATCCATGTCAGTACCCTACCCCCAATACCATGTGCCCTAATTTTGCCCACTAATCTCCTATGTGGGATCTTGTCGAAGGCTTTCTGAAAGTCGAGGTACACCACATCCACTGACTCTCTCCTGTCAATTTTCCTAGTTACATCCTCAAAAAATTCCAGTAGATTTGTCAAGCATGATTTCCCCTTCGTAAATCCATGCTGACTCGGAATGATCCCGTTACTGCTATCCAAATGCTCAGCAATTTCGTCTTTTATAATTGACTCCAGCATCTTCCCCACCACTGATGTCAGACTAACTGGTCTATAATTACCCGTTTTCTCTCTCCCTCCTTTCTTAAAAAGTGGGATAACATTTGCTATCTTCCAATCCACAGGAACTGATCCTGAATCTATAGAACATTGAAAAATGATCTCCAATGCTTCCACTATTTCTAGAGCCACCTCCTTAAGTACCCTGGGATGCAGACCATCAGGCCCTGGGGATTTATCAGCCTTCAGTCCCATCAGTCTACCCAAAACCATTTCCTGCCTAATGTGGATTTCCTTCAGTTCCTCCATCACCCTAAGTTCTCCGGCCCCTAGAACATTTGGGAGATTGTGTGTATCTTCCTCAGTGAAGACAGATCCAAAGTAACGGTTTAACTCGTCTGCCATTTCTTTGTTCCCCATAATAAATTCCCCTGCTTCTGTCTTCAAGGGACCCACATTTGCCTTGACTATTTTTTTCCTCTTCACGTACCTAAAAAAACTTTTGCTATCCTCCTTTATATTATTGGCTCGTTTACCCTCGTACCTCATCTTTTCTCCCCATAAGAAAAAGGTGCAGGAGGAGGCCATTCGGCCCTTCGAGCCAGCACCGCCATTCAATGTGATCATGGCTGATCATTCTCAATCAGTACCCCATTCCTGCCTTCTCCCCATACCCCCTGACTCCGCTATCCTTAAGAGCTCTATCTAGCTCTCTCTTGAATGCATTCAGAGAATTGGCCTCCACTGCCTTCTGAGGCAGAGAATTCCACAGATTCACAACTCTCTGACTGAAAAATGTTTTTCCTCATCTCCGTTCTAAATGGCCTACCCCTTATTCTTAAACTGTGGCCCCTTGTTCTGGACTCCCCCAACATTGGGAACATGTTTCCTGCCTCTAACGTGTCCAACCCCTTAATAATGTTATATGTTTCGATAAGATCCCCTCTCATCCTTCTAAATTCCAGTATATACAAGCCTAGCCGCTCCATTCTTTCAACATATGGCAGTCCCGCCATTCCGGGAATTAACCTAGTAAACCTACGCTGCACGCCCTCAATAGCAAGAATATCCTTCCTCAAATTTGGAGACCAAAACTGCACACAGTACTCCAGGTGCGGTCTCACTAGGGCCCTGTACAACTGCAGAAGGACCTCTTTGCTCCTATACTCAACTCCTCTTGTTATGAAGGCCAACATTCCATTGGCTTTCTTCACTGCCTGCTCAACCTGCATGCTTCCTTTCAGTGACTGATGCACTAGGATACCCAGATCTCGTTGTACGTCCCCTTTTCCTAACTTGGCTGATCATCCACAATCAGTAACCCCGTTCTTGCCCTCTCCCCACATCCTTCGATTCCGTTAGCCCAAAGAGCTAAGTCCAACTCTCTCTTGAAAACATCCAGTGAATTGGCCTCCACTGCCTTCTGTGGCAGAGAATTCCACAGATTCACAACTCTCTTTTTTTTTTACAAATACTTTATTCTAAAAACAATAAAGTGGCGACCAGCGTTCACGGAAGGCCTCCAGAGTCCCCATGGACACCGCACATTCCCGCTCCAGGGACACGCGAGCACGGACGTAACCCCGGAAAAGCGACCCGTCGACTACCTGCTGCCTGGGCCCGCGAACGGCCATCTTGGCCAGGCCCAGGAGCAGTGAAAAAGTTCTTCCTCAACACACAGTACGTTCTCCCCGTGACCCGCGTGGGTTTTCTCCGGGTGCTCCGGTTTCCCCTCCCACACTCCCAGACTCCGTTGGCCCGCAAACCTGCACGTCTTGCTATTGAGGGCGTGCAGCGTAGGTTCACGAGGTTAATTCCCGGAATGGCAGGAATGTCGTACGTTGAAAGACTGGAGCGACTGGGCTTGTATACACTGGAATTTAGAAGGATGAGAGGGGATCTTACTGAAACACATGAGATTATTGGACACGTTAGAGGAAACCGGGTGCTCCGGTTTCATCCCACACCCCAAAGACGTGCGGGTTTGTAGGTTCATTGGCTTGGGTAAAATTGTAAATTGTCCCTAGTGGGTGTATGTGTGCAGGATAGTGTTAATGTGCGGGGATCGCTGGTCAGGGCGGACCCGGTGGGCCGAAGGGCCTGTTTCCGCGCTGTTTCTTTAAACTAAGCAAAACTACACGAAATTAATACCAGAAAAGAATTTAAAGATATAAAGTGTGCGGTTTACTATAAGCACACAAGTGTCAGTATAGGTTTAGGTCTGGGGGGGAAAGATTTAATAGGAACTTGAGGGGTAACGTTTTCCACACAGAGGGTGGTGGGTGTATGGAACGGGCTGCCGGAGGAGGCAGTTGAGGCTGGTAGTATTGCAAGGCGCAGCGGTAGAGTTGCTGCCTTACAGCACCAGGGACCTGGATTCATTCCTGACTACGGGTGCTGTCTGTACGGAGTTTGTGACCTGCGTGGGTTTTCTCCGGGTGCTCCGGTTTCCTCCCACACTCCAAAGACGTGCGGGCTTGTCGGTTCACTGGCGTCTGTGAGTTGTAAATTGTCCCTAGTGTGTGTAGGATAGTGCTGGCGAGCGGGTTGATCGCGGGTTGGCGAGGACTCGGTGGGCCGAAGGGCCTGTTTCTGTGCTGTATCTCTAAAGTCTAAAGTCCCAAGACCGCAATGTGGATCTCCTGGTGTGGCCCTCTTGAAACAATTTGGAGAGTAACATAGGAAACAATTTGTTTGGAATGAACATAAATTTGTCGGGCACAGAAAATTCCATTTATAAAATAGAAAGTTGAGGTCTGGAATGTATCATAAATGTGACCGTAAATCTACTCTGATTTGTTCTGGACACGAAATCAAATACCTCTGTATCACATGAGAGAGTGCAGATGCTAGAGTCTTGAGCTTGTAAACAAACTGCTAGAGGATCGACACAGAGTGCTGGAGTAACACAGCGGGTCAGGCAGCATCTGTGGAGAACATGGATAGGTGACGTTTCACAGAGTGCTGGAGTAACTCAGCGGGTCAGGCAGCATCTGTGGAGAACATGGATAGGTGACGTTTCACAGAGTGCTGGAGTAACTCAGCGGGTCAGGCAGCATCTCTGGAGAACATGGATAGGTGACGTTACACAGAGTGCTGGAGTAACTCAGCGGGTCAGGCAGCATCTCTGGAGAACATGGATAGGTGACGTTTCACAGAGTGCTGGAGTAACTCAGTGGGTCAGGCAGCATCTCTGGAGAACATGGATAGGTGACGTTTCGGGTCGAGACCCTTCCTCGGACTGATTGGAGTTGGGGAGGGGGTTTGGGGGTAGTTGAAGCGAAAGACAGAACAGGACTAGTGGCGGTCACGGTGGCGCAGCGGTCGAGTCGCCGCCTTACAGCGAATGCAGCGCCGGAGACCCGGGTTCCATCCCGACTACGGGGGCCGTCTGTACGGAGTTTGCACGTTCTCCCCGTGACCTGCGTGGGTTTTCTCCGAGATCTTCGGTTTCCTCCCACACTCCAAAGACGTGCAGGTTTGTAGGTTAATTGGCTTGGCGTATATGTGTAAATTGTCCCCAGTGTGTGTAGGATAGTGTTAATGAGCGGGGATCGCTGGTCGGCGCGGACCCAGTGGGCCGAAGGGCCTGTTTCCGCGCTGTATATCTAAACTAAAGGTCAATTCGGAGCTGGCAACAGGCGACCTCGGGCAAGGAGGTTCCCAAATAGGATGCCTGTTGGCAAGTGATGTTGTGAGCCCAAGAGAGATGAACTGTGGAACAGGTGAACCGACGTATTAGTGGTGAAAGACGGGGTAAAGAGGGGGGATGGGAGTAGTTCTTCCATTCACAAGTGACAGGAGCAGAATTAGGCCATTCGGCCCATCAAGTCCACTTCGCCATTCAATCACAACTGATATTCCTTTCCCCCTCAACCCGGGCGGTCACGGTGGCGCAGTGGTAGAGTTGCCGCCTTACAGCGAATGCAGCGCCGGAGACCCTGGTTCCATCCCGACTACGGGTGCTGTCTGTACGGAGTTTGTACGTTCTCCCCGTGACCTGCGTGGGTTTTCTCCGAGATCTTCGGTTTCCTCCCACACTCCAAAGACATGCGGGTTTGTAGGTTAATCGGCTGGGCAAATGTAAACATTGTCCCTTGTGTGTGTAGGATAATGTTAGTGTGCGGGGATCGCTGGGCGGCGCGGACACGGTGGGACGAAGGGCCTGTTTCCGCGCTGTATCTCTAAATCTAAAAATATCTAAAATCAATCACGGCTGATCTATCTTTCCCTCCAAACCCATTCTCCTGCATTCTCCCCACAACCCCTGACACCCGCACTAATCAAGAATCTATCTATCTCGGCCTTAAATATATCCACTGACTTGGCCTCCACAGCCGTCTGTGGCAAAGAATTCCACAGATTCACCACCGTCTGACTAAAGAAATTCCTCCTCAACTCCTTCCTTACTTTAGTTTAGTTTAGTTTTGAGATACAGTGAGGAAACAGGCCCTTCGGCCCACCGAGTCCGCGCCGCCCAGCGATCCCCGCACATTAACACTGACACTAGATAGAGCTCTTAAGGATAGTGAAAGGTTGGACAAACATGAAATGTTGTGTAAGCAGCCTCTGAGGCTGAGACAGCCGCTAGAAGTTTATAAAATGACTGGACCAAGTTGGGCCCAAACCTCTCCTACATTGGTGTAGCACCCTCACCTCTCCTCCCCTCTCCCCACCTCCCCTCCCCACTCCCCCCTTCCCCTCCCCACTCCCCCCTTCCCCTCCCCCCTTCAGGTGAGGTTTCAGGTCCTACCCAAGCACATGTTCGTTTGTTTTGGGTCGCCGTTCCATGGCAGAGACAAACGAAGGCTCCTTGTTCCATCAGTCAGACTAGATTGGGTCATTCCCCACAGAGTTTGGACGTAGGTCAGAGCCGGAGACTGGGCGGTGAAGGAAAGATTTGCTCCCGGCCCCGAGACAATGGAGCAAAACTCGGCCAAGTAGTTTGAATTCCCTTCTGAGCCCTGCCGTGTTTTACGATCGCTCCGTTTCCAGCCTCGTGCCGTGCTTCCACTTAACTTCCCGCCGACACAGGTGAGGGACATGAGAGGATGCTAGATAGAGCTCTTAAGGATAGCGGAGTCAGGGGGTACGGGGAGAAGGCAGGAACGGGGTACTGATTGAGAATGATCAGCCATGATCACATTGAATGGCGGCGCTGGCTCGAAGGGCCGAATGGCCTCCTCCCGCACCTATTGTCTATTGTCTATCCCCTCAATTCCACTTGGAGTGTGGCTGCCAGGGTAGCTGGGCCTGCTCTCAGCACCTCACCAATTCAATGGGTTACCACACAAGCTGAATCGTGCGGGTGTCTGTGGTTATTGATTAGAACAGGTATCAGGGGTTATTGATTAATACGAATGTCACAGGGGTTATTGATTAGTACTGGTGTCGGGGTTATTGATTAGCTCAGATTTCAGGGGTTATTGATTAGAATGGGTTTCAGGGGTTATTGATTAGAATGGGTTTCAGGGGTTATTGATTAGTACGGGTGTCAGGGGTTATTGATTAGTTCGGGTGTCAGGGGTTATTGATTAGTTCAGATTTCAGGGGTTATTGATTAGAATGGGTTTCAGGGGTTATTGATTAGAATGGATTTCAGGGGTTATTGATTAGTACGGGTGTCAGGGGTTATTGATTAGTTCGGGTGTCAGGGGTTATTAATTAGTGCGGGTGTCAGGGGTTATTGATTAGTATGGGTGTTAGTGGTTATTGATTAGTACTGGTGTTAGTGGTTATTTGTTAGTGGTTATTGATTAGTACTGGTATCAGGGGTTATTGATTAGTACGGGTGTCAGGAGTTATTGATTAGTACGGGTGGACAGGGAAAGATAATCAGCCATGTTTGAATGGCAGAGTAGACTCAATAGGCCAAATGGCCTAATTCTGCTCCTATCACTTATGACCTTATGAGGAGCATTGTGCTAAATCGTCCGCTTTGAAACCTTTAAGAACTTCCTTAGTTGTTCACTTGGACAGGACCCTCAGCTTTAGACAGACCCAAAAAGCCAGAGTAGCTCAGCAGGTCAGGCAGCATCTCTGGAGAAAAGGAATAGGTGACGTTTCGGGTCGAGACCCTTCTTCAGCTAAGATATCTTGGTGTTGTTCTGCCTGAATGGTGTCAGATTAGGGAAAAAGGGAAGGGCAACGAGACCTTGGTGTCCTTGTACACCAGTCACTGATAGTGAGAATGCAGGTACAACAGGTAGAGGGGGACGCTTGTGGCATGTTGGCCTTCGTAGCGAGAGGATTTGGGTGTAGGAGTAAGGAGGTCCTTCTGCAGTTGTATAGGGCCCTGGTGAGACCACATCTGGAGTTTTGTGTACAGTTTTGGTCTCCTGATTTGAGGAAGGACATCCTTGCCATTGAGGCAGTGCAGCGTAGGTTCACCAGGTTAATCCCCGGGATGGCGGGACTGTCATATGAGGAAAGATTGGAAAGACTGGGCTTGTGTTCACTGGAGTTTAGAAGGATGAGAGGGGATCTTCTATAAAATTATAAAAGGACTGGACAAGCTAGATACAGGAAAAATGTACAGGAATAAAGGGGAGGCCATTTAAAACTGAGATGAGAAAAAACTTTATCACCCAGAGAATGTGTGGAATTCTCTGCCACAGAAGGCAGAGGAGGCCAATTCACTGGATGAATTTAAAAGAGAGTTAGAAAGAGCTCTAGGGGTTAGTGGAATCAAGGGATATGGGGAGAAGGCAGGCACGGGTTACTGATTGTGGATGATCAGCCGTGATCACAATGAATGGCGGTGCTGGCTCGAAGGGCCGAATGGCCTCCTCCTGCACGTATTTTTCTTTGTTTCTATGTTTCTATCTCTGGGGTGAAGCATTATTCTCTTATTTTCACAGCCTCGAATTCTGCACTTTTGAATCCTTTTCGTAACCTTACAGATCCCTAATGTTGAAAGACTGGAGCGACTGGGCTTGTACACACTGGAATTTAGAAGGATGAGAGGGGATCTTATCGAAACGTATAAGATTATTAAGGGGTTGGACACGTTAGTGGCAGGAAACATGTTCCCAATGTTGGGGGAGTCCAGAACCAGGGGCCACAGTTTAAGAATAAGGGGTAGGGCCATTTAGAACTGAGATGAGGAAAAACGTTATCAGTCAGAGAGTTGTGAATCTATGAATCTGTGGAATTCTCTGCCTCAGAAGGCAGTGGAGGCCAATTCTCTGAATGCATTCAAGAGAGAGCTAGATAGAGCTCTTAAGGATAGCGGAGTCAGGGGGTATGGGGATAAGGCAGGAACGGGCTCGAAGGGCCGAATGGCCTCCTCCTGCACCTATTGTCTATTGTCTATTGTCTATAGCCTAATCTAGGTTAAGACATGCCAGCAATGATGTTGCCTTAACATGCTGCACACTAGTCCCGTAGAATCATAGAGCTATACAGCAAGGATTCAGGCCGTTCAGTCCAACCCGTCCATACTGACCAAGATTCCCCTTCTAAGGTTGTCCCACCTGCCCACATTTGACCCACACCCCCCCGAACCTTTCCTCTAGACGTTACTTTAGAAATACACTAGCACTATCCGACAGGCTAGGGACAATTTACAATTTACAGAAGCCAATTAACCTACAAACCTGCACGTCTTTGGAGTGTGGGAGGAAACCGGAGCGCCCGGAGAAAACCCATGCGGTCACGGGGAGACTCACGTGCAAACTCTGTACGGACGGCACCCGTGGTCAGGATCGAACCTGAGTCTCCGGCGCTGCATTCGCTGTAAGGCAGCAACTCTACCACTGCGCCACCATGCCTTTTTTACCAGGGATGCTGCCTGACCCGCTGAACTAAGCAACCACTCGAACCTGTGTCTCTGGCGCTGTGAGGCGGCAACTCTACCGCTGCGCCACCGTGCCGACCTTATCAAAAGTGTAGGATGGAACTAGTGAACAGGTGATCGCTGGTCGGCGTGGACTCGTTGGGCCGAAGGACTTCTTTCCACGCTGTGTCATTCAACGAAGCTCTCAAAGAAAAATCAATTTGGATCTCTTGAATTGAGCGATTCAGCCCGTTTTTTTGGAGAGAGCAGTTCCGGATTTCACTTTCCATTTTACGTGACAAAACGTCTCCCGAATCCTTCAACGCCCCGCCAGTTTCAGAGAGGTGCTGGCTTATTTTAGATTCCCTCCCTCCTCCCCCCAAACCTTCTCCCTCCATCCCACGTGCCAATAATGTATGTGGCTGCTTCACGCATCCTGTGGTGAGATTCGAACCGTCGATCGCAAGGACACAGAGGCCTTAACCAAACAGCCTCCAGTGGCATCACGGGTGGAAAGTCCCTCGTTTAGTTTAGATTTACAGCGCGGAAACAGGCCCTTCGGCCCACGGGGTCAGCGCCGACCAGCGATCCCCGCACATTAACACTATCCTACACCCACTAGGGACAATTCACACACACACCAAGCCAATTAACCTACAAACCTGCACGTCTTTGGAGTGTGGAAGGAAACCGGAGATCTCGGAGAAAACCCACGCAGGTCACGGGGAGAACGTACAAACTCCATACAGACGGCGCCCGTAGTCAGGATCGAACCTGAGTCTCCGGCGCTGCATTCGCTGTAAGGCAGCAACTCTACCGCTGCGCCACCGTGTGTAACTGGTCCAGTGTAGCTGAAGTGAGCCACAGAGAGCCATCAATCCCACACTGGCCCCACACTGGGCCCCACACTGGCTCCACGCTGGCCCCCACACTGGCCCCCACTCTGCTCCCACACTGGCTCCACACTGGCCCCACACTGGGCCCCACACTGGCCCCCCACACTGGCTCCAACACTGGCTCAACACTGGCGCCACACTGGCCCCACACCTGGCCTCACACCTGGTCCTCACACTGGGCCCACACTTGCCCCCACACTGGCCCCCACACTGGCCCCCACTGGGCCCCACACTGGCCCTACACTGGCCCCACAATGGCCCCACTCTGGGCCCCTCACTGTCCCCCACACAGGCCCCCACACTGGCCCCACACTGGGTCCCACACTGGGTCCCACACTGACCCCCACACTGGCCCCACGCTGGCGCCAGACTGGCCCCACACTGGGCCCCACACTGGCCCCACACTGGGCCCCACACTGGCCGCACACTGGGCCCCACACTGGCCCCAAACTAAGCCCACACTGGCCCCCGCACTGGCCTTCACACTGGCCTCGCACTGGCCCCACACTGGGCCCCCACACTGGGGCCCCACACTGGCCCCACACTGGGCCCACACTGGGCCCACACACTGGCCCCACACTGGGCCCACACACTGGCCCCACACTACGCCCACACTGGCCCCCACACTACGCCCACACTGGGCCCCCACACTGGGCCCACACTGGGCCCCCACACTGGCCCCACACTGGCCCCCACACTGGGGCCCCACACTGGCCCCACACTGGCCCCACACTGCCCCACACAGGGCCCCACACTGGCCCCACACTGGCCCCCACACTGGCCCCACACTGGCCTCCACACTGGGCCCCACACTGGCTCCCACACTGGCTCCACACTGGCGCCACACTGGCACCACACCTGGCCTCACACCTGGTCCCCACACTGGGCCCACACTTGCCCCCACACTGGCCCTACACTGGCCCCACAATGGCCCCACTCTGGGCCCCTCACTGTCCCCCACACTGGCCCCCACACTGGCCCCACACTGGCCCCCACACTGGCCCCCCACACTGGGTCCTACACTGGCCCTCACGCTGGCCCCACACTGGCCCCACGCTGGCGCCAGACTGGCCCCACACTGGGCCCACACTGGGCCCACACTGGGCCCCCACACTGGGCCCCCACACTGGGCCCACACTGGGCCCCCACACTGGCCCCACACTGGGCCCCACACTGGCCCCCCACACTGACCCCACACTGGGCCCCACACTGGCCCCCACGCTGACCCCACACTGGGTCCCACACTGGCCCCCACGCTGGCCCCACGCTGGCACCAGACTGGCCCCACACTGGGCCCCACACTGGCCCCACACTGGCCCCACACTAAGCCCACACTGGCCCCCACACTGGCCTCCACACTGGCCCCGCACTGGCCCCACACTGGGCTTCCACACTGACCCCACACTGGGCCCCCAAACTGGCCCCACACTGGGCCCACACACTGGCCCCACACTGGGCCCACACACTGGCCCCACACTGGGCCCACACACTGGCCCCACACTGGGCCCACACACTGGCCCCACACTACGCCCACACTGGGCCCACACTGGCCCCACACTGGGCCCCCACACTGGCCCCACACTGGCCCCCACACTGGCCCCACACTGGCCCCCACACTGTCCCCACACTGGGCCCACACTGGCCCCACACTGGCCCCCACACTGTCCCCACACTGGCCCCACACTGGGCCCCACACTGTCCCCACACTGGGCCCCCACACTGGGCCCCACACTGGGCCCCCACACTGGCCCCGCACTTGCCCCACACTGGGCCCCCACACTGGGCCCACACGCTGGCCCCACACTGGGCCCACACACTGGCCCCACACTATGCCCACACTGGCCCCCACACTACGCCCACACTGGGCCCCCACACTGGCCCTACACTGGCCCCCACACTACGCCTACACTGGGCCCCCACACTGGGCCCCCACACTGGGCCCCCACACTGGCCCCACACTAAGCCCACACTGGCCCCCACACTGGCCCCCACACTGTCCCCACACTGGGCCCACACTGGGCCCCACACTGGCCTCCACACTGGCCCCGCACTTGCCCCACACTGGGCCCCCACACTGGGCCCACACACTGGCCCCACACTGGGCCCACACACTGGCCCCACACTACGCCCACACTGGCCCCCACACTACGCCCACACTGGGCCCACACTGGGCCCCCACACTGGCCCTACACTGGCCCCCACACTACGCCCACACTGGGCCCACACTGGGCCCCCACACTGGGCCCACACACTGGCCCCACACTACGCCCACACTGGCCCCCACACTACGCCCACACTGGGCCCACACTGGGCCCCCACACTGGGCCCCCACACTGGCCCCACACTAAGCCCACACTGGCCCCCACACTGGCCTCCACACTGGCCCCGCACTGGCCCCACACTGGGCCCCCACACTGGCCCCACACTGGGCCCCCACACTGGCCCCCCACACTGGGCCCCCACACTGGGCCCACACACTGGCCCCACACTAGGCCCACACACTGGCCCCACACTACGCCCACACGGAGCCCCACACTGGCCCCACACTGGGCCCCCACACTGACCCCACACTGGCCCCACACTGGCCCCACACTGGCCTCACACTGGCCTCCACACTGGCCTCCACACTGGGAAGACAAACATGTTTTGCGCACGCATGCCCACAAGACACGATCTTTGCACATCTCCAATCCTTTCCACTTGTCACTTTAATTTCACGTTTCATGTCATAAGGAATAGGAGCAGAATTAGGCCATTCGGCCCGTCGAGTCTACTCCGCCATTCAATCACGGCTGACCTATCTCTCCCTCCCCCCCCCCCACCCCCCCATTCTCCTGCCTTCTCCCCATAACCCCTGACACCCGCACCTTGTGTTTTATTGACTGTTGGCAGATCAAGTTCCCTCTGGGGATAAGTGAAGTCCCCTCGTATCGTACCCTATCGTACGCGCGTGGACTCAAATATCAACGCACCCTGTTTAGTTTTCCTTTCGTTGAGTTTGGAGATACAGTGCGGAAACAGTGGCCACCAACTCCAGCGATCGCCCTCGTACACCAGCTGGGACAGTCTACAGTCTGCAGTGGCAAGCAGCCGTGGGCAGCCACTCTACCGCTGTGCCACTGTGCCGCCCTGACCTAACCGCCCGGCTTTCTGCAGGCGCCTTCGTTGTGCGGCACGGTGGTGAAGCGGGTAGAGCTGCTGCCTGACAGCGCCAGAGACCCGGGTTCCATCCTGACCACGGGTGCCTGGGCCACAGGGACTCCTACAAATACCCCGTCGCTTCACGAGCAACATGGCCGGCCCACACTCCTCAGTTCCACGCCGATGTAGTTTAGATTCCATCGTCGAACCTCAGCCAGACTTGGGCCGTCCGTTCAGGGCCAACATCGTAACTGCTGCCTGACACAAGATGCTGGAGTAACTCAGCGGGACGGGCAGCATCTCTGGAGTGAAGGGACGGGTGGCGTTTCGGGTCGAGAACCTTCTTCAGACTGGTCAGGGGACCAGGGAACCGAGAGACATAGGCGAAGATGTGGAGAGATAAAGAACAATGAATGAAAGATACGCAAAAAAAGTCACAGATAAAGGATCTCGGGAGAGAAGGAATGGGTGGCGTTTCTGAAGAAGGGTCTCAATAGACAATAGGTGCAGGAGGAGGCCATTCGGCCCTTCGAGCCAGCACCGCCATTCAATGTGATCATGGCTGATCATTCTCAATCAGTACCCCGTTCCTGCCTTCTCCCCGTACCCCCTGACTCCGCTATCCTTAAGAGCTCTATCCAGCTCTCTCTTGAATGCATTCAGAGAATTGGCCTCCACTGCCTTCTGAGGCAGAGAATTCCACAGATTCACAACTCTCTGACTGGAAAAGGTTTTTCCTCATCTCCGTTCTAAATGGCCTACCCCTTATTCTTAAACTGTGGCCCCTGGTTCTGGACTCCCCCAACATTGGGAACATGTTTCCTGCCTCTAACGTGTCCAACCCCTTAATAATCTTATACGTTTCGATAAGATCTCCTCTCATCCTTCTAAATTCCAGTGTATACAAGCCTAGTCGCTCCAGTCTTTCAACATACGACAGTCCCGCCATTCTGGGAATTAACCTAGTAAACCTACGCTGCACGCCCTCAATAGCAAGAATATCCTTCCTCAAATTTGGAGACCAAAACTGCACACAGATAAAGAACAATGAATGAAAGATATGCAACAAAAAAAAGGTCACAGATGAAGGAGTCAGGCAGCATCTCGGGAGAGAAGGAATGGGTGACGTTTCTGAAGAAGGGTCTCGACCCGAAACGTCACCCATTCCTTCTCTCCTGAGTTGCTGCCTGACCCGCTGCGTTACTACAGCATTGTGTGTCCACCTTCGATTTTAACGCAGTTCTTTTTTCCGAACAGATAAAGGAAGCCGGCCATTGTTATCTGTTTGTTAGGTTAAAATGAGAACCAAGTCCGGCCTAACCACAACTGCCACGTTGCCATCCTCAAAGCGAGGAAGCTGTTTCTCATAACACTTAACAATCAAACGACCTTCCACTGGGCGAGCCGCCTATGTTTAATCTTTATCCGTTGTAGACCATAAAATCCCAGGCAAGCAGCGTCTCTGGGAACTCTCTGAGCTTCAAAGCACCCGCCAGTCTTTGAAGCAGCTAATTAGCGGGCGGCACGGTGGCGCAGCGGTAGAGTTGCCGCCTTACAGCGAATGCAGCGCCGGAGACTCAGGTTCGATCCCAACTACGGGCGCCATCTGTACGGAGTTTGTACGTTCTCCCCGTGACCTGCGTGGGTTTTCTCTGAGATCTTCGGTTTCCTCCCACACTCCAAAGACGTACAGGTTTGTAGGTTAATTGGCAGGGCAAATGTAACAAAAAAAAAAAACCAAAAAAATTGTCCCTAGTGTGTAGGATAGTATTAGTGTGCGGGGATCGCTGGGCGGCGCGGACCCGGTGGGCCGAAGGGCCTGTTTCCACGCTGTATCTCTAAATCTAAATCTAAATCTAATTAGCGTGCGTGCTTCGCATTACAAGATCGGTGATATGTACGATGTGCTCGTTGAGGTACATTAGAGACACAGCGCGGAAACAGGCCCTTCGGCCCACCGGGTCCGCACCGACCAGCGATCACTGCGCATCCTAATTAGGCCCTGTCCCACTGAGGCGATTTTTTAGGCGACTGCCGGCGACTGTCATAGTCGTAGCAGGTCGCCGAAAAACTGGCGACTGGACCCCCTCCACGCCAATGTCCACGACAACCTACCACCTAGTCGATGTCAAGCTACGGAAAGCTACCGACAACCGGCGACCCAATCGTCGCATGTAGGACATCCACCTACGACCGCACCTACGACAACCTACGACCACACAGGCGGCAACCTACGACAACCGCAGTCAACCCACGTCCACCCGCGACAAGCTACGACCGTGTCGGCGACAACTGAAGACAATTCACATCATCTTGGCCTCCGGTTTTGGCGCCGGTACCTGTCGCCGGTTGACGTGGGTAGTCGCCAATGGAATTCACCGAAGTCAGCACCGGGGACAACCTACATCACCTGGCGACAACCTACGACAGCGCCCCCTTCAGGAGACGTCAAGCTACGATCATTGGCGTCAAACCCACAGTCGCCGAAAATGTTTAAACATTCTGAAAATCCAGCGGCGACCAGAAAGACGCTGCGACTCTTTGGAGACGACTCACGGCCGTACAGGCGACACCCCGGCAACCGTGTGGTGGCGGGCTAGTCGCCTGTAGTCGTCTAAACAATCGCCTGAGTGGGACAGGGGGCTTTACACTATCCTACAAAGACTAGGGACAATTTTACATATTTACCCAAACCAATCAACCTACAAACCTGCACGTCTTCGGAGTGTGGGATAAAACCGAAGATCTCGGAGAAAACCCACGCAGGTCACGGGGAGAACGTACAAACTCCGTATGTTGAAAGACTGGAGCGACTAGGCTTGTATACACTGGAATTTAGAAGGATGAGAGGGGACCTTATCGAAACGTATAAGATTATTAAGGGGTTGGACACGTTAGAGGCAGGAAACATTGCTCCCAATGTTGGGGGAGTCCAGAACCAGGGGCCACAGTTTAAAAATAAGGGGTAGGGTATTTAGAACGGAGACGAGGAAAAACTTTTCCAGTCAGAGAGTTGTAAATCTGTGGAATTTTCTGCCTCAGAAGGCAGTGGAGTCCAGTTCTCTGAATGCATTCAAGAGAGAGCTAGATAGAGCTCTTAAGGATAGTGGAGTCAGGGGGTATGGGGAGAAGGCAGGAACGGGGTACTGATTGAGAATGATCAGCCGTGATCACATTGAATGGCGGTGCTGGCTCGAAGGGCCGAATGGCCTCCTCCCGCACCTATTGTCTATTGTCTATTGTCTATTGTCCAGAACACTGTACCCACCAGGATTGTATGGTGTTTCTCCAACGACAAACCCTGGGCCAACCCTGACATAAAGGATCTCCTTAAGGGGAAAAAGAGGGCCTTCAAGTAGGGAAATAAGGAGGAGCTGAAGGCTGTGCTAAAGGAGCTGAGGAGGAAGGTCAGAGAGGGGAAGATGAACAGCTACAGGGAGAAGATGGAGGTCTAGCCGCAGAGGAACAACATCAGCGGAGTCTGGAGAGGCCTCTAAACCATCTCTGGGCACAAGGAAGCGGACTGCCGGGCCATGGGGGGACCAGAAGTGGGCGAACGATCTGAACCTTTTCTTCACAAAATGGCGGAGTAACTCAGCGGGTCAGGCAGCATCTCAGGAGAGAAGGAATGGGCGACGTTTCGAGTCGAGACCCCTTCTTCAGACTCAGATGAAGGCTTACATGAACCATTTCTTCAACAGGTTCGATCGGTCACCTACCCCTCCCCCGGTCCAGTCACCCCTGCTGTAGCCCCCCTCGTCTGCAGGTCCAGTACGCTGCCTGCCCCCAACCCCCCCCCCAACTCCCACAGCACTTGGGTCACAGTCAACACCCACTGCTTCTGCTCCTCCAGCCCCAACCCCCACCACCCCCATCTCCCCCCCCCCCCCCCCCACACCCCCTCCTCCTCTCACACCCTCGAGCACCCAGCCCCTGTGCTCCAATCTGCCCCTCTCCACAGACCAGGTGAGGAATGAGCTCAGGCATATCAATGCGAGGAAAGGCGGCTGGTCCGGACGGCATCAGCTCGAGCGAGGCTCCTCAAGTCCTGTGCAGACCGGCTGTGCGGGACAGTGGAGCAAGTCTTCAATCTGAGCCTGAAACTGGGGAGATACAATTAGAAATGTCATTATTCCAACGGTCCATGTTTAAATAGGAATCTGATTTCCAAGTAACTGCGATAGATTTTTTGGCTACTGCTAATGCGATTTTTATAAATTCTTTCTGATATTTATTCATTTTGAGTTGTGGTTTTTATCCCTTCAACATCACCCAATAAAAAAAGTCTTGGGCTATGTGGAAATCAGATTCCTATTTAAACATGGACCGTTGGAATAATGAAATTTCTAATTGTATCCCTCTTGAAAAAATCACTTATAACTTAAGGAACGAATATGATACGTTTTTTAATATTTGGCACCCTTATTTACAAAAGATGGGTCTATACCCCCGTCCTTTATAAACTCCACTGGCTCCCCATCCCCCAGAGAATCCAGTACAAAATCCTCCTCATAACCTACAAAGCCCTCCATAACCTGGCCCCATCCTACCTGACCGACCTCCTCCACAGGCACACTCCCACCTGCACCCTCCGCTCTGCCGCTGCCAATCTCCTATCCCCCCACATCCGGACTAAACTCAGATCCTGGGGGGACAGGGCTTTCTCCATCGCTGCTCCCACCCTATGGAACTCACTACCCCAAACCGTTAGAGACTCCCCCACACTCACCACATTCAAAACATCGCTGAAGTCTCACCTGTTCAGTACTGCCTTCAACCACTGAAGGTCACCTCACCTACTGTCTCCTTTCTCTGTTCATTTATTTATTTACTTATTTATCTATTTATTAATTTCCCTATGTTCTCAAAATCTCTGTAAAGCGTCTTTGAGTATATGAAAAGCGCTATATAAATAAAATGTATTATTATTATTATTATACACATAGAAGAGTTGCTGATATTCTCGTTGGTTCTTTTGGGTGAGAAGTACATATATATATAAATAGTTTATTCTGATTGGAATTCCATGGAGCGTGTTCAGAACTTCCACCACCCAGGCAATCTTTCTGGTTTTTTTAATCTTTCTTTTCTTTTTCTTATTAAGGATTAATACAGGGGGAGGGATGTGGGAGGGGGGGTTGGGAGGGATGACTTGTTTAAAAACGTTCTGTAAAACTTATAAAATAAAAGAAAAATTAAAAAAAATTAAAAAGAAAGAAACTGGGGAGAGTTCCACAGCTGTGGAGAACATCCCGCGTGGTACCGGTACCAAAGACGCCGAACCCGAAGGAACTCGACAGCTACTGGCCGGTGGCACTGACATCGTACCTGATGAAGACACTGGAGCGTCTGGTCCACGCCCATCTCTGCCCCCTGGTGAGACCATCGATGGACCCGCTGCAGTTCGCCTACCAGACTCGCATCGTGGTGGACTATCCGCCATCATCTACCTGCGGAACAGAGGTCTCTCACACCTGGAGAGGCCGGGTAGCACTGTGACAATCATGTTTAGATTTAGATTTTTTAGATTTAGAGATCCAGCGCAGAAACAGGCCCTTCGGCCCACCGGGTCCGCGCCTACCAGCGATCCCCGCACATTAACATTATCCTACACACATTAGGGACAATTTACATTTAAACCCAGCCAAATGACCTTTGAAGGCGTGCATCTTTTGAGTACGGGGGGAAACCGAAGACCAGTTTCAGTCTAGTTTATTGTCACGTGTACCGAGGTACAGTGAAAAGCTTTTGTTGCGTGCCGACCAGCCAGCAGATAGACAACACACGATTACAATCAATCCATGTACAGTTACATGATAAGTCTGAAGAAGTCTGAAGTCAGTCTGAAGAAGGGTCTCGACCCGAAACGTCACCCATTCCTTCTCTCCTGAGATGCTGCCTGACCTGCTGAGTTACTCCAGCATTTTGTGAATAAATACCTTCGATTTGTACCAGCATCTGCAGTTATTGTCTTATACTACATGATAAGGGAATAACGTTTAGTGCAAAGTAAAGCCAGCAAAGTCCAATCAAAGATAGTCCAAGGGTCACCAATGAGGTAGATGGTAGTCCAGCGCTGCTCTCTGGTTGTGGTGGGATGGTTCAGTTGCCCGATAACAGCCGGGAAGAAACTGCCCCCGAATCTGGAGGTGTGCGTTTCCACACTTCTGTACCTCTTGCCCGATGGGAGAGGGGAGAAGAGGGGAGTTCGACTCGTCCTCGATTGTGCTGCTGGCCTTGCCGAGGCAGCGCGAGGCGTAGATGGAGCCGATGGAAGGGAGGAAACCTGCGCAGGTCACGGGGAGAAGGTACCAACTCAGTACAGACAAGCACCCGTAGTCAGGATTGCCCGTGGGTCCCTGGCGCTGTGAGGCGGCAACTCTACCGCTGCGCCACCGTGCCGCTCACTAGTTGGAGCATTAGGAAGTCTAAGCGCTGTGTGGGATTGAGTTCAGTCAGAGACCACACAGCGCTTTTGAAGAGCAGGCGGAGGCAAGTTTCCCCATGTGTTCCTAGCCAGTATTTATCCTCCAGTTAGGGTCATTATCACATTGACACTTGCAGGGGCTTGCTGAGTGCAAATAACCTCCATCGCCACCACTTTACAGCACACTGCACTTCAAAGGTTTTTAGTTTTAGTTTGTAGTTTTGGAGATCCAGCGCGGAAACAGGCCCTTCGGCCCACCGAGTCTGCGCCGACCAGCGATCCCCGCACACTAACACTATCCTACACACACTTGCTGAGTGTAAAGAGGTTCGTAGGAGTAAAGAGGTTCTTCTGCAGTTGTATAGGGCCCTGGTAAGACCACATCTGGAATATTGTGTACAGTTTTGGTCTCCTAATTTGAGGAAGGACAATAGACAATAGACAATAGACAATAGGTGTAGGAGGAGGCCATTCGGCCCTTCGAGCCAGCACCGCCATTCAATGTGATCATGGCTGATCATTCTCAATCAGTACCCCGTTCTTGCCTTCTCCCCATACCCCCTGACTCCGCTATCCTTAAGAGCTCTATCTAGGACATCCTTGTAATTGAGGCAGTGCAGCGTAGGTTCACGAGATTGATGCCTGGGATGGCGGGACTGTCATATGAGGAAAGATTGAAAAGACTAGGCTTGTATTCACTGGAGTTTAGAAGGATGAGAGGGGATCTTACCGAAACATATAAAATTATAAAAGGACTGGACAGGCTAGATGCAGGAAAAATGTTCCCAATGTTGGGCGAGTCCAGAACCAGGGGCCACACAGTCTTAGAATAAAGGGGAGGCCATTTAAAACTGAGGTGAGAAGAAACTTTTTCACCCAGAGAGTTGTGAATTTGTGGAATTCTCTGCCACAGAGGGCAGTGGAAGCCAATTCATTGGATGGATTTAAGAGAGAGTCAGATAGAGCTCTAGTGACTAGTGGAATCAAGGGATATGGGGAGAAGGCAGGCACGGGTTACTGATTGTGGATGATCAGCCATGATCACGATGAATGGTGGTGCTGGTTCGAAGGGCAGAATGGCCTCCTCCTGCACCCACCTTTTATGTTTCTATGTTTCTATGTAAATAGCCTCCATCTCCACTAATTTACAGCAGACTGTACTTCAAACGTTTTTCGTTTTAGTTTGTAGTTTTAGAGGTACAGCGCGGAAACAGGCCCTTCGGCCCAGCGAGTCCGTGCCGACCAGCGATCCTCGCACACTAACACTATCCTACACACACACACGCGCTGAGTGTAAATAGCCTCCATATCCATCACTTTACAGCAGACTATACTATACCTTGAATGAAGGCAGACACAAAATGTTGGAGTAACTCAGCGGGTCAGGCAGCATCTCAGGAGAGAAGGAATGGGTGACGTTTCGGAAGGGTCTCGACCCGAAACGTCACCCATTCCTTCTCTCCCGAGATGCTGCCTGACCCGCTGAGTTACTCCAGCATTTTGTGTCGTTGATGAGTCTGAAGAAGGGTCTCGACCCGAAACGTCACCCATTCCTTCTCTCCGGAGATGCTGCCTGACCTGCTGAGTTACTCCAGCATTTTGTGTCTACCTTCGATTTAAAGTTATTTTCCGACACACTTTGAAAGAAAGTTAGTTCACCAACGTGGATAACTATTTAAAAGCTGACGGCGTGGTGGCGCAGCGGTAGAGTTGCCGCCTCATAGCGCCCGAGACCCGGGTACGATCCCGACTACGGGTGCTGTCTGTACGGAGTTTGTACGTCCTCCCTTGGGTTTTCTCCGAGATCTTCGCTTTCCTCCCACACTCCAAAGACGTGCAGGTTTGTAGGTTAATTGGCTCGGCTATAGACGTGATATTGTGCCACGTGGGTGTGGGACAGTGCGGGGATCGCTGGTCGGCACGGACTCGGTGGGCCGAAGGGCCTGCTTCCGTGCTGCATCTCCAAACTGAACTAAACCTCCCGATGGTGGAAGGAAGACGAGAGAGTGGCCAGGGTTGAGCGGCTCTTCGACGACATCAACTACCTTCCCGAGGCTAATCTCTGAACTAAAAGCCGGGTTCGATCCTGACCTCGGATGCTGTCCGTGTGGAGTTTGCACGTTCTCCATGTGGCCTCGCGATGTTCCTACAGGTGCTCAGGTTTCCGCCCACGCCACAAAATGGCGGCGTTGCCCTAGCAGCTGCGGCTCACCTGCAGTCCGTTTGTCCTTTTTTGTGTGTTTTTTGTCTTAATTGTGGTGTTTCGATGTGATGTAGTGTTTTTTGTGGTTGTGTACTATGTGTGTGTGGGGGGGTGGGGGGGGGACTGTAAAATTGTCTCTTCCGAACGGAGACCCGACCTTTGTTTCTGGGTGGTGTCTCCGTTCCCGCTGAGGCCTACCATCGGCCAAACTCCTGGAGCTGGCGGCCTCCAGCTGGGACCACCTGGGACTCTGGTTCGCAGAGCCCGCGGACCGGACTTACCATCTGCGGAGCTGGCTGCCTTCGGGGGCTGTGGTGGCGCCGCGACTCGCCTTCGGAGGCTCCGGGGGCTTCGCCGCGGGCCGCGTGGACGTCGGAAGCTCGCAGGCCCCTGGGTGGGTGCCGGCATCGGGAGCCCCGACGTGCAGCGGCAGCGTCTTCGCCCGCCGCGGACCTTTCACCGTCCGGCGCGGCCTGGAACGTGGCAACTACAACAGCCTGACCGCGGGAGAGGACGGCAGGGGAAGAGAAAAGACATTGTGGCCTTCCATCACAGTGAGGAGGTGCCTGGAGGAGACTCACTGTGATGGATGTTTCTTTGTTTTGTTTTGTGTTGGTTTGCGATTGTGTGTGTGTTATTGCTTATTGTTATTGCTCTTATTGTTGGACTGTGGGTGACGAAATCTCGACCAAAAGACGTGTTTTTTTGGATGACAATAAAGGTTATATTAAAAACAAGACGTGCGTGTTTGTAGGTGAATTGGCTCTCTGTAAATTGCCCCCTAGTCTGTAGCGAGAGGCTGTGAAAGTGGGATAACAATAGAACTCGTGTGAACGGGGGTGATCGGTGGTCAGTGTGGGCCCGATGGGCCGAAGGGCATGCTGTGTCTGTAAACTTTAGACTCTACTTTGATGAGATCACCTCTCGCATAAACTCTCTGGGAATGTCCCGAGTGGGTGTAGGATAGTGTTAGTGTACGGGGATCGCTGGGCGGCGCGGACCCGGTGGGCCGAAGGGCCTGTATCTCTAAATCTAAACCTATTCTCTATGTTTCTATGAGTACTGGCTTCGTTTTATTCTTCGGCTCAAGAGTGGAGAATCCACCGTTAGAGTGAAATGTGTTCCAACATTAATTCCAGGTGAAGCGATCATTATGTTGGAATCACGCTGACATTCCGTGAGGCCACTTAACACGTAAAGCTCGCAAAACGTTCCCTGGTTGTAAACCACCGGCCTCCCGCAGGGGACCTGTTTCCATTTGAAGAGGAGCGCATGCTGAAGGCATTGGTAGCCGTTGGACTTGGCCAATTCCCGGTCCGCTTGGACAAGGTTGTGCTGGGGTGGGGGCGCGATGGAACTGTCGGAGGTTGCAATGGGCTGATCACACCGCGGAAACTCAGCGAGGAAAATGAGGAATCAGACGTGTGTTCGGCTGCAACAGACAATAGACAATAGGTGCAGGAGGAGGCCATTCGGCCCTTCGAGCCAGCACCGCCATTCAATGTGATCATGGCTGATCATTCTCAATCAGTACCCCGTTCCTGCCTTCTCCCCATACCCCCAGACTCCGCTATCCTTAAGAGCTCTATCCAGCTCTCTCTTGAATGCATTCAGAGAATTGGCCTCCACTGCCTTCTGAGGCAGAGAATTCCACAGATTCACAACTCTCAGACTGAAAACGTTTTTCATCGTCTCCATTCTAAATGGCCTACCCCTTATTCTTAAACTGTGTGGCCCCTGGTTCTGGACTCCCCCAACATTGGGAACATGTTTCCTGCCTCTAACGCGTCCAACCCCTTAATAATCTTATACGTTTCGATAAGATCCCCTCTCATCCTTCTAAATTCCAGTGTGTACAAGGTTGAGCGGCGGGGAAGGTTCTGAGCGGCTGCAGCTCTCTGCGGTCTGGCCCCTGGCTGGGGAACAGCTGGAGATGGAACACCTTTACAGACGGCCCTTTCCCCGTCTCCACACCCACATTAAACGGCCGGTCGGGGGCTCCATTCATCTTTTGGGCAAGGGCGAATTTTCCAAGTCATTAAAGGTGTTTTGTACCAGGAGTCCACTGTTGCGCTGGTATTAATTTGTTCCAGCGTTGTCCACAGCCGGTAGATGTGTGGACGTGTACAGCTCGAGTTCCAGCCATCGACTGCCAGCTCACGAAGTGCTGGAGCAACTCAGCGGGACAGGCAGCTTCTCTGGCGTGGAAGGAACGAGTGACGTTTCGGGTCGAGACCCTTCTTCGGACTGAAGATGCTGGAGTAACTCAGCGGGACGGGCAGCTTTTAGATTTAGATTTAGAGATACAGCGCGGAAACAGGCCCTTCGGCCCACCGGGTCCGCGCCGCCCAGCGATCCCCGCACACTAACACTATCCTACACCCACTAGGGACAATTTTTTTTAACATTTGCCCAGCCAATTAACCTACACACCTGCACGTCTTTGGAGTGTGGGAGGTAACCGAAGATCTCGGAGAAAACCCACGCAGGTCACGGGGAGAACGTACAAACTCCGTACAGACGGCGCCCGTGGTCAGGATCGAACCTGAGTCTCCGGCGCTGCATTCGCTGTAAGGCAGCAACTCTACCGCTGCGCCACCGTGCCGCCCTGGAGCTTCTCTGGAGTGGAAGGAACCGGGTGACGTTTCCGGTCGAGACTCTGTGCGAAGAAGGGTCGCGAACCGAAACATCGCCCATCCCCCTCTCCAGAGATGCTGCCCGTCCCGCATTTTGTGTCTAAACCGGCGTCTGCAGTTCCTTTCCACACGAGAACACAAAGTGCCGGAGTAACTCAGCAGGTCAGCAGCATCTCTGGAGGACGAGGATAGGTGACGTTTCAGGTGGGAACCAAAAAGGGTCCCGACCCGAAAACGTCACCTATCCACGTTCTCCAGAGGAACTGCTGACCTGCTGAGTTACTCCGGCACTTTGTGTCTTTTATTGCTTTATTAGTGCCTTCGTTCCTGCACCCCTCTGCAGTTCGACTAACCGTATTTGTATGAATATTGATTCCTCTAACTACAAGTAGCCCCGGCATTCCCTCTCTCTCCATCCCTCCCCCACCCAAGTCGCACCAGCTTCTCGTTCTCACCCAGCAAACAGCCTGTCTCCTTTATCATCGTTACTTATTTGCATATCTTTCATTCATTGTTCTTTATCTCTCTTCACCATCGTCTATGTCTCTCGTTTCCCTTTCCCGTGACTTCAGTCTGAAGAAGGGTCTCGACCCGAAGCGCCACCCATTCCTTCTCTCCAGAGACGCTGCCTGCCCCCGCTGAGTTACTCCAGCATTTTGTGTCTATCTTCGGTGTAAACCAGCATCTGCAGTTCCTCCTGACAAATGTATTTGGGCTTGCGTTGAAACCAGGTACTGCAGACGCTGGTTTATACCAAAGATGGACACAATGTGCTGGAGTAACTCAGCGGGTCAATAGACAATAGGTGCAGGAGGAGGCCATTCGGCCCTTCGAGCCAGCACCGCCATTCAATGCGATCATGGCTGATCATTCTCAATCAGTTACCCGTTCCTGCCTTCTCCCCCTACCCCCTGACTCCGCTATCCTTAAGAGCTCTATCCAGCTCTCTCTTGAATGCATTCAGAGAATTGGCCTCCACTGCCCTCTGAGGCAGAGAATTCCACAGATTCACAACTCTCTGACTGAAAAAGTTTTTCCTCATCTCAGTTCTAAATGGCCTCCCCCTTTATACTTAAACTGTGGCCCCTTGTTCTGGACTCCCCCAACACTGGGAACATGTTACCTGCCTCTAATGTGTCCAACCCCTTAATAATCTTATACGTTTTGATAAGATCTCCTCTCATCCTTCTAAATTCCAGTGTATACAAGCCTAGTCCCTCCAGTCTTTCAACATATGATAGTCCCGCCATTCCGGGAATTAACCTAGTAAACCTATGCTGCACGCCCTCAATAGCAAGAATATCCTTCCTCAAATTTGGAGACCAAAACTGCACACAGTACTCCAGGTGCGGTCTCACTGGGGCCCTGTACAACTGCAGAAGGACCTCTTTACTCCTATACTCAACTCCTCTTGTTATGAAGGCCAACATTCCATTGGCTTTCTTCACTGCCTGCTGTACCTGCATGCTTCCTTTCAGTGACTGATGCACTAAGACACCCAGATCACGTTGTACGTCCCCTTTTCCTAACTTGACACCATTCAAATAATACACTGCCTTCCTATTCTTACCACCAAAGTGGATAACCTCACACTTATCCACATTAAACTGCACCTGCCATGCATCCGCCCACTCACACAACCTGTCCAAGTCACCCTGCAACCTCATAGCATCTTCCTCACAGTTCACACTACCACCCAGCTTTGTACCATCTGCAGGCGGCATCTCTGGAGAAAAAGGATGGCTGACGTTTCGGGTCGAGACCCTTCTTCAGTCTGACATCGGACAGCATCAGGCAGGACATGTCGTTTTTCTTTAGAGATGCTGCCTGACCCGCTGAGTTACTCCAGCACTTTGTGTCTACCTTCAAAGTTTAGTTTAGTTTAGTTTAAAGATACAGCATCAAAACAGGCCCTTCGGCCCACCAGCGATCACCCCACACACTAGTTCTATCCCACACACTGGGGACAATTTGTAGGAACCAATTAACCTGCTAACCCGCACGTTCCTTTGGAATGTGGGAGGAAACCAGAGCACCCGGAGAAAACCCACGCGGTCAAATAGAGAACGTACAATCTGTGCACACACACACACACACACACACACACACACACACACACACAGACACAGACACACACACACACACACACACACAGACACACACACACACACACACACACACACACACACACACACACACACACACAGACACACACACACACACACACACACACACACACACACACACACACACACAGCCCCCAGGGTCAGGTCTCTGGCGCTGTAAGGCAGCAGCTCTACTGCTGCGCCACCGTGCCACCAAATATCGATCCAGGCCAGACCAATGTCCTGATGATCGACACAAAATGCTGGAGTAACTCCAGAATAATGTGCCCTATCTTCGGTATAAACCAACATCTGACCTTGCCCCATTTCCCTCTGTTTAGTTCGTACCTCTCGAAACCTTTTTCTTGCAGGAACAATGTCCCCGATATTTGGGGGGAGTCCAGAACCAGGGGGTCACAGTTTTAAGAATAAGGGCTAGGCCATTTAGGACTGAGGAGGAAAACCTTTTTCAGTCAGAGAGTTGTGAATCTGTGAATCTGTGGAATTCTCTGCCTCAGAAGGCAGTGGAGGCCGATTCACTGATGCATTCAAGAGGGAGCTAGATGGAGCTCTTAAGGATAGCGGAGTCAGGGGGGTATGGGGAGAAGGCAGGACCGGGGTACTGATTGAGAATGATCAGCCATGATCACATTGAATGGCGGTGCTGGCTCGAAGGGCCGAATGGCCTCCTCCTGCACCTATTGTCTATTGTCTAAAATGTGTGTGGGCGTCCTCATTGCTTCAGGTGGGAATTCATGGGAAAGCAGCAAGCAATTCCCCCGGCCAAACCGTGTGCACCCTTCTGGAACAATCCGCCTCTCGATCTGCACTCTGTAGTCTTGCCCAGCCATGAGGTAAAATGGAGGTCTGATTGACCTGGGCGATGACACATTGGCCTGGCTCGCATCATCGGAGAGTTGTGAATCTGTGGAATTCTCTGCCACAGAGGGCAGTGGAGGCCAATTCACTGGATGTTTTCAAGAGAGAGTTAGATATAGCTCTTAAGGATAGCGGAATCAAGGTGTATGGGGAGAGGGCAGGAACGGGGTACTGATTGAGAATGATCAGCCATGATCACATTGAATGGCGGTGCTGGCTCGAAGGGCCGAATGGCCTCCTGCACCTGTTGTCTATGTTTCTATGATTCTATACATGTACATTTAGTTTAGTTGGGAGATATTAGGGTGCTTTGTGTCTGCCTGCTCTGTAGTCAGGTTGATATTAGACACAGGGCCAATGTGAGATTATTAAGGGGTTGGACACGTTAGAGGCAGGAAACATGTTCCCAATGTTGGGGGAGTCCAGAACCAGGGGCCACAGTTTAAGAATAAGGGGTAGGCCATTTAGAACTGAGATGAGGAAAAACTTTTTCACCCAGAGAGTTGTGAATCTGTGGAATTCTCTGCCTCAGAAGGCAGTGGAGGCCAATTCTCTGAATGCATTCAAGAGAGAGCTGGATAGAGCTCTTAAGGATAGCGGAGTCAGGGGGTATGGGGAGAAGGCAGGAACGGGGTACTGATTGAGAATGATCAGCCATGATCACATTGAATGGCGGTGCTGGCTCGAAGGGCCGAATGGCCTCCTCCTGCACCTATTGTCTGTCTATTGTCTATTGTCTAATGTGAGGTGTGGAAGCAGTCTCTTCACAGTCATCAGAACGTCTGGCTTTATTTCAACAGCTGGACACGATGTAAGCAAACATGAGCAATTTAAAGACAATGACACAAAATGCTGGAGTAACTCAGCGGGTCAGGCAACACCTCAGGAGAGAAGGAATGGGTGACGTTTCGGTTCGAGACCCTTCTTCACGCCCGACCCGAAACGTCACCCATTCCTTCTCTCTCCAGAGATGCTGCCCGACCCGCTGAGTTACCCCAGCATTTTGTGTCTGCCTTCGATTTAAACCAGCATCTGCGTGTTTTATTCCCCCCAGTTCTCTTGACTCACAACTCGTCCATTGGAGGTTTTGTCTGAGGCTGAAAGACAAAAAAAGGAATTTAAGTCTTTGGCAACGTATGTCGGAAATGTAAAAGCACAAGAAATAAAAACACTGGGTGGTCACGGTGGCGAAGCGGTAGAGTTGCTGCCTTACAGCGAATGCAGCGCCGGAGACCCGGGTTCGATCCCGACTACGGGCGCCGTCTGTACGGAGTTTGTACGTTCTCCCCGTGACCTGCGTGGGTTTTCTCCGAGATCTTCGGTTTCCTCCCACACTCCAAAGACGAACTAATTTGTAGGCTACTTGGCTTGGTAAATGTAAATTGTCCCTAGCGCGTGTAGGATAGTGTTAGTGTGCGGGGATCGCTGGGCGGCGCGGACTCGGTGGGCCGAAGGGCCTGTTTCTGCGCTGTATCTCTAAACGGAACCTTTTGTCCTCTCACTCCGACTCAGCTGCTCAATAAGTGCCCTCATAAGTCTGAAGAAGGGTTTAGACCTTAGAGATACGGCGTGGAAACAGAAGCTACAGAACAAATCAGAGCCGGCAAGGATGACCAAGGAAAGGAAGAGCCCACAATGGTCCATTGCTGGCTGTGACAGAGGTGACGCAGGGATACGAATAGTGCAACTAGAAGGATGACTAGGGTGGGGGTGGGGGAGGAGGAGGGGACAATATTCACCTTCCTGGCTTAGCAGGAACTAAGGAGGGTCTCCTTTTTTTGTCTTTCAGCCTCAGACAAAACCTCCAATGGACGAGTTGTAAGTCAAGAGAACGGGGGGGAATAAAAAACGCAGATGCTGGTTTAAATCGAAGGCAGACACAAAATGCTGGGGCAACTCAGCGGGTCGGGCAGCATCTCTGGAGAGAGAAGGAATGGGTGACGTTTCAGGTCGGGCGTGAAGAAGGGTCTCGAACCGAAACGTCACCCATTCCTTCTCTCCTGAGGTGCTGCCTGACCCGCTGAGTTACTCCAGCATTTTGTGTCATTGTCTTTAAATTGCTCATGTTTGCTTACATCGTGTCCAGCTGTTGAAATAAAGCCAGACGTTCTGATGACTGTGAAGAGACTGCTTCCACACCTCACATTAGACAATAGACAATAGACAGACAATAGGTGCAGGAGGAGGCCATTCGGCCCTTCGAGCCAGCACCGCCATTCAATGTGATCATGGCTGATCATTCTCAATCAGTACCCCGTTCCTGCCTTCTCCCCATACCCCCTGACTCCGCTATCCTTAAGAGCTCTATCCAGCTCTCTCTTGAATGCATTCAGAGAATTGGCCTCCACTGCCTTCTGAGGCAGAGAATTCCACAGATTCACAACTCTCTGGGTGAAAAAGTTTTTCCTCATCTCAGTTCTAAATGGCCTACCCCTTATTCTTAAACTGTGGCCCCTGGTTCTGGACTCCCCCAACGTTGGGAACATGTTTCCTGCCTGTAACGTGTCCAACCCCTTAATAATCTCACATTGGCCCTGTGTCTAATATCAACCTGACTACAGAGCAGGCAGACACAAAGCACCATAATATCTCCCAACTAAACTAAATGTACATGTATAGAATCATAGAAACATAGACAACAGGTGCAGGAGGCCATTCGGCCCTTCGAGCTAGCACCGCCACTCAATATGATCATGGCTGATCATCCACAATCAGTACCCCGTTCCTGCCTTCTCCCCCATACCCCCTGACTCCGCTATCCTTAAGAGCTATATCTAACTCTCTCTTGAAAACATCCAGTGAATTGGCCTCCGCTGCCCTCTGTGGCAGAGAATTCCACAGATTCACAACTCTCCGTTGAGGCGAGCCAGGCCAATGTGTCATCGTCCAGGTCAATCAGACCTCCATTTTACTTCATGGCTGAGCAAGATTACAGAGTGCAGATCGAGAGGCGGATTGTTCCGGAAGGGTGCACACGGTTTGGCCAGGGGAATTGCTTGCTGCTTTCCCATGAATTCCCACCTGAAGCAATGAGGACGCCCACACACATTTTAGACAATAGACAATAGGTGCAGGAGGAGGCCATTCGGCCCTTCGAGCCAGCACCGCCATTCAATGTGATCATGGCTGACCATTCTCAATCAGTACCCCGTTCCTGCCTTCTCCCCATACCCCCTGACTCCGCTATCCTTAAGAGCTCTATCTAGCTCTCTCTCTTGAATGCATTCAGGGAATTGGCCTCCACTGCCTTCTGAGGCAGAGAATTCCACAGATTCACAACTCTCTGACTGAAAAAGTTTTTCCTCATCTCAATGCATTTACAGTGTACAGATATAAGGTAAGGGCATAACGTTTAGATGACGTTTAGTGCAAAGTAAAGCCAGCAAAGTCCGATCAAGGATAGTCCGAGGGTCACCAAAGAGGTAGGTGGGGGTTCTCGATTCCCCTACATTGCACAAGAGACTGTGTGCACCTGCCTGATTAATTCCTATCATGATTTTATATGAAGAACTGAAATGTGGCCTTAAGGTCATAAGTGATAGGAGTAGAATCAGGCCATTCGGCCCATCAAGTCTACTCCGCCATTCAATCCTGGCTGATCTATCTCTCTCTCCCAAACCCATTCTCCTGCCTTCCCCCCATAACCCCTGAATCCAGAACTGGACACTGGGCAGATGCCAAGGGGCTGGGGGAGTGGGAGTGGATATCGTCTGTTAATAGCCATTAGGGTTGCCAACTGTCCCGTATTAGCAGGGACATCCCGTATTTTGGGCTAAATTGGTTTGTCCCGTAAGGGACCGCCCTTGTCCCGTATTAGGCCCAGGGGGCGCTGTAGGCCCGGACACTGTAGGCCCGGACACTGTAGGCCCGGACACTGTAGGCCCGGACACTGTAGGCCCGGACAGTGTAGGCCCGGACACTGTAGGCCCGGACACTGTAGGCCCCAGCACTGTAGGCCCGGACACTGTAGACCCGGACACTGTAGGCCCCGACACTGTTGGCCCGGACACTGTAGGCCCCGACACTGTAGGCCCGGACACTGTAGGCCCGGACACTGTAGGCCCCGACACTGTAGGCCCGGACACTGTAGGCCCCAGCACTGTAGGCCCGGACACTGTAGGCCCGGACACTGTAGGCCCGGACACTGTTGGCCCGGACGCTGTAGGCTCGGACACTGTAGGCCCCGACAGTTTAGGTCTCGACACACTAGGTTTCCGACATTTCAGCTCCGGACAGTGTAGGCCCGGAGGTCCGGGCGCCGCCTAACGGAGGTTGCTTAGCAACCCGCCTCCCAGCCCGGGCGTCCGCCAGTGGTGGAGCGGGGGCTCGTGGCCGCTGGCTGGGTGAGGTCACGTGGGGCGCGGGGCGGTGACATCACCCCGTCCCGTATTTGGGAGTGAGATAGTTGGCGCCCCCGAATAGCCATTTTACGTGAGAGTGACCCGGTCACTTACCTCCTCGTTGGCCTGAATGAAATCGGTGCAGAACCTCCGTATTGAGTCCGGCGTGCCGTCTCTGGCCTGCATCACCTTCACCGCGTTGGTCACCACGTGAAAGGCGCAGATTGCCGGCAGCTCCGGCTCCGTCACCTTGAAGAAAGAAATCGCTTGGTGGTTTTGCTTCATGTTCGCGTCCACCAGCACAAAGATGACCTGAAAGGAGGGAAGAAACCAGCAGTGGAGAGGACAGGTTTGGAAGGATATGGACCAAGTGCAGGCAGCGGGGACTAGGGTTGCCAACTGTCCCGTATTAGCCGGGACATCACGTCTTTTGGGCTAAATTGGTTTGTCCCGTACGGGACCGCCCTTGTCCCGTATTAGGCCCGGGGGGGGGCTGTAGGCCCAGACGCTGTAGGCCTGGACACCGTAGGCCCGGACAGTGTAGGCCCAGATGCTGTAGGCCCGGACGCTGTAGGCCCAGACACTGTAGGCCCGGACAGTGTAGGCCCGGACGTTGTAGGCCCGGACACTGTAGGTCCGGACAGTGTAGTAGGAAAAAAACTGCAGATGCTGGTTAAAATCTGTGTCCACCTTCCGGCCAGTGTAGGTCCGGACAATCTAGGCCCGGAGGCCCGGGCGCCGCCTAACGGAGGTTGCGTAGCAACCCGCCTCTTGACACGGGCGGTCGCCATTGGTGGAGCGGGAGCACGTGGCCGCTGGCTGGGTGAGGGCACGTGGGGCGCGGGGCGGTGACGTCACCTTGTCCCGTATTTGGGAGTGAGATAGTTGGCACCCCCTAGGTGGGACTAGCGTAGCTGGGACATGTTGGCCGGCGTGGGCAGGTTGGGCCAAAGGGCCTGTTTCCACACTGTATCACTCTATGACTCTCTATGACTCTAAGTCTTAGCTGAGCTTTAGTTGAGAGATGGTGCGGCACGGTGGCGCAGCGGTAGAGTTGCTGCCTCACAGCGCCGGAGACCCGGGTTCGATCCCGACTACGGGCGCTGTCTGTACGGAGTTTGTACCTTCTCCCTGTGGGTTTTCTCCGAGATCTTCGGTTTCCTCCCACACTCCAAAGACATACAGGTTTGTAGGTTAATTGGCTCGGTATAAATGTAAATTGTCCTTAGTGTGTGTAGGATAGTGTTAATCGACGATCGCTTGTCGGCATGGACCCGGTGGGCCGAAGGGCCAGTTTCCGCGCTGTATCTCTAAACTAAACCAAGCTAAACTAAACTAAGATACAGCATAGAAACAGGCCCTTCGGCCCACCGAGTCCACGCCGACCAGCGATCCCCCCTGCACTAGTTCCAACAGATACACACTGGGGCCAATTTGCAGAAGCCAATTAACCTACAAACCTGTGGGAAGGAACTGCAGGTGCTGGTTTACACCAAAGGTAGACACAAAATGCTGGAGTAACTCAGCGGGACTGGCAGCATCTCTGTGATCAGGATTGAACCCGAGTCTCTGGCGCTGTGAGGCAGCAACACTACCGCTGCGCCACCGTGACACCCGCTGCCTTTCAACCGAAATACATGGCGCATCGATGTTTGACCCAGCCAGCCCCAGAGTGGTCATCTCTGCCAAGCCCCCTGCGACTTGCGATCGACACAAAATGCCCGAGTAACTCAGCGGGACTTAGAAACATAGAAACATAGGTGCAGGAGCAGACCATTTGACCCTTCAAGCCAGCACCGCCATTCAAGATGATCATCTAAAATCAGTGCCCCGTTCCTGCTTTCTCCCCGTATCCCTTGTTTCCGTTAGCCCTAAGAGCTAAATCTAACTCACTCTTGAAAGCATCCAGTGAATCGGCCTCCACTGCCTTCTGTGGCAGAGAATTCCACAGATTCACAACTCTCTGGGTGAAAACGTTTTCCCTCATCTCAGTCCTAAATGGCCTGCCCCTTATTCTTAAAACTGTGTGACCCCCTGATTCTGGATTCCCCCAAATCTCGGGGACATTGTTCCTGCAAGAAAAAGGTTTCGAGAGGTATGGACCAAACAGAGGGAGATGGGGCAAAAGGGAAGGTCAGATGTTGGTGTACAACCGAAGATAGGGCACATTATTTTGGAGTTACTCCAGCATTTTGTGTCGATCATTTTTCCTCATCTCAGTCCTAAATGGACTTATTCTTAAACCGTGACCACTGGTTCTGGATTCCCCCAACATGGGGAAAAAATGTTCCTGCATCCAGCCCCTCCAATCCGTTAAGAATTGTATAGGTATCTACAAGATCCCCTCTCGTCCTTTTAAATTCCAGCGAATACAAGCCCAGTCGACCCATTCTTTCATCATATGTCGGTCCCGCCATCCCGGGGAATTAACCTGGTGAACCTAGGCTGCACTCCCTCAATAGCAAGAATGTCCTTCCTCAAACTGGGAGAGCAAAACTGCACGCAGTACTCCAGGTGCGGTCTTACCTTGCCCCGAAATTCAGGGGCGACGCCTTTGAACTTGTCCAGCAGAGGCTGGTACTCCTTCGATGTCTTGCTGACGAGGAGAAGGATGTGGATTGGAATCCCTGACCCAAAGATTTGGCTGGCGTCCTGTGAAGGGAGGAAACGCGATAAAAAAGTTGTCGCAGAGTCGTTCTGTTTTAAACCGTTCACTCACGGAATGGCTCGGACCCAGCGTATTGCCCCGCCAGAACTAACCATCGACCTGAGAGATCTCGGCGGTAAATCTGGTTCTCTTGGCTTATTCCCGGGGTGCATCATCAAGGACTAAAGATGGGAACAGTCCCTTCGGCCCAGCAAACCCATGCTAACCCAACACCGACATATGATGAAAGAATGTTATGGGAAAGATGTTGGCAAGCTTGAAAGGGTTCAGAAAAAATTTACCAGGATGTTGCCGGGACCGGAGGGTGTGAGCTACAGGGAGAGGTTGAGCAGGCTGGGTCTCTGTTCCATGGAGCGCAGGAGGATGAGGGGTGATCTTATAGATGTGCACAAAACCATGAGAGGAATAGATCGGGAAGATGTACAGAGTCTCTTCTCCAGGTTCCCTCCCACGCTCCGAAGACGTGCAGGTTTGTCGGTCAATTGGCTTCAGTAAAATTATAAATTGCCCTGGTGGTAGGATAGTGTTAGTGTGCGGGGGATCGCTGGTCGGCACGGACTGGCTGGGCCGAAGGGCCTGTTTCCGCGCTGTATCTCGAAATTCGAAAGATTCTACTGCGCCATTCGATCTCTCCCTCTCAACCCCATTCTCCTGCCCTCTCCCCACAACCCCAGACACCCGCACCAATCAAGAATCTGTCAATCCCCACCTTGAAGGTCCTGGCCTTCACCACCGCCCGTGGCAATGAATTCCACAGATTCGCCGCCCTCTGGCACCCTCACCCACCCCTGACCCGACGCGATGGGCCGAATGGCCTGGTTCTGCTCCTATGCCTTGAGAACATGGCAGATCACTAGCTTCCTGGCGCCGCGGCAGAAGCGCCCACGTGACGGGGCTGGAGACGGGAAGTGTGTTCTGAGTTAACTCTGCACCTCCTCCAAACTCATCTATTGCATCCGCTGCTCTAGATGTCAGCTTATTTACATCGGCGAGACCAAACGCAGGCTCGGCGATCGCTTCGCTCAACACCTTCGCTCAGTCCGCCTTAACCAAACTGATCTCCCGGTGGCTGAGCACTTCAACTCCCCCTCCCACTCCCAGTCTGACCTTTCTGTCATGGGCCTCCTCCAGTGCCA
>NC_135992.1:5733054-5745265 GCF_053455715.1 Rhinoraja longicauda
ATAGTCGGGATCGAACCCGGGTCTTGGGCGCTGCATTCGCTGTAAGGCGCCAACTCTACCGCTGCGCCACCGTGCCGCCCTTAATAAGCTCATAAGTGGTAGAAGCAGAATTGGGCCATTCGGCCCATCAAGTCTACTCCGCCATTCAATCGGGGCTGATCTATCTTTCCCTCTCAACCCCATTCTCCTGCCTTCCCCCCCCATAACCCCAGACGCCCCTGGCTTTACCACGCACTAAACGTTATTCCGTTATCACGTATCGGTACACTGTGGAAAGGCTCCATTGTAATAATAATAATAATAATAATGCATTTTATTTATATAGCGCTTTTCATATACTCAAAGACGCTTTACAGAGATTTAGAGAACATAGGGAAATGAATAAATAGATAAATAAGTAAATATGTAAACGAACAGAGAAAGGAGACAGAAGGTGAGGTGACCTTCAGTGGTTGAAGGCAGTACTGAACAGGTGAGACTTCAGCGATGTTTTGAATGTGGTGAGTGTGGAGGAGTCTCTGACGGTTTGGGGTAGTGAGTTCCATAGGGTGGGAGCAGCGATGGAGAAAGCCCTGTCCCCCCAGGATCTGAGTTTAGTCCAGATGTGGGGGGATAGGAGATTCGCAGCGGCAGAGCGGAGGGTGCAGGTGGGAGTGTGCCTGTGGAGGAGGTCGGTCAGGTAGGATGGGGCCAGGTTATGGAGGGCTTTGTAGGTTATGAGGAGGATTTTGTACTGGATTCTCTGGGGGATGGGGAGCCAGTGGATCATGTATCATGTATTGTCTTTCCGCTGACTGGTTAGCGCGCAACAAAAGCTTTTCACTGTACCTCGGTACACGTGACAATAAACTGAACTCAACTCAACTAAACTTTAAGATAGAAACATAAAGCTGGAGTCAGGGGAAGGGGACACGTGAGATATAGATGTAGAGGGATATAGAACAAATGAATGAGAGATATGGAAAAAAACAATGATGATAAAGGAAACAAGCATTCCCTCTCTCTCCATCCCTCCCCAATCCAAGTCATACCAGCTTCAAGGTCGTCTTGTTGAGTATCTACATCACCGTCTATTTCCCTCGTTCATTTTCCCCTGACTCTCAGTCTGAAGAAGGGTCTCAACCCATAACGTCACCCATTCCTTCTCTCCAGAGATGCTGCCTGACCCGCTGAGTTACTCCTGCTTTTTGTGTCTATCTGCGGTTTAAAGCAGCATCTGCAATTCCTGCCTGCACATCTATATATTGCTAAAGCTCTCATCTTGTATGCATGTTTGTATATTTGTTTGTTCCCAAAATACAGCCAAAATGGTACACGATAGCGCAACGATTTTAGGCCCATCTTACTCACCATTCGCATGCGGTGTGGATTGATCAAGTTTTGTTACATTTTAAAAGCAATTAACTTAATAAACTTTAATAAATGCGCTACCTCCCCCCCCCCCCCCCCCACCGGGAGGACCGGCGCCCGTCCTGGAGTGCCCTGCGCCTGACCTTCTTCCCATGGTGCAGTGCGGTGACAGAGGGTCAAACAAGATGGCCGCCGGCAGGAGGAACATGCGGCAGCACCTTGTGGCCGCTCTCCTGCCGCCGGCCGCCGCGATGGTGGCCCGGTGCCGGGGTGAGTGGCTCCCTCTCCCCTTTCCTCTCCCCCCCTCGCCTAACCCCGGCCCCGGGGGAGACTCCCCAGCTGGCATCAGGTCCATGTGTCGTCAGTTGGGGGAGGGTCGCCGGGCCCGCAGGAGAGGTTTGGACCCACGCTGCACCAGTTTCAACTACACTCGATGTGCAGGGAGGGTCTCGACCCGAAACGTCACGTATTCCTTCTCTCCAGAGTTGCTGCCTGACCCGCTGAGTTACTCCAGCCCCCTGTGTCTGTCTTCAACAGAACTCAACTCAACTCAAACGCTGCCACTGAGACCCGTGCAAGTGCGTTGAAGTGGAAAATGTATATTCCCATGCTATAATGTTATTCCAACTCACTCTAGACCAAAGATACTAGAGGAGAAAGATAGACCACTCGACCCTAAAAACCGTAGTGCGTCACGGCGGCCATTTTAGTCGGCAGAAACTTGCAGAAACATTTAAAAAGAAAAATAACAAAAATCTGTGAATTGATAGATGAGATTTATTCTGCATTTTTATGGTATCATCACACATACTGTTCCCCAAAAACACTGATTACACTGCGAGAGGCAGAGCGAACAGCGGGTTTTGCTTACTAAAATGGCTCCTTTGCGTACTACACTTCAGTACAGACGGAGTGGTCCATCTTGTACCTCGAGTATCTTTGCTTTAGACCCTTTGCAGCATAGACACTTGTAACAAAAGGAAACTCAATAACCTATTGCCACCCAGTAATCTCCCACAAACAGCATGAGGTTATAGTTTGGTCATGTGTGCTTTTACTGAGAGGCATTTGGATCGGCACATGGAAGTGCAGGGAATAGGGAGATATGAATCACGTGCAAGCAGGTGGGGTCAGTTCAGCTAGCCATCGTGTTCGGCACAAACCTTGTGGGCCGAAGGGCCCATTTCTCTGCTGTACTGTTCTATGTTCCTCAATGTTTACGTCATTTTTTAATAAAAAACAGAAAATGCTGGAAACACTCAAGGGGTCAGGCAGCCTCCGTGGAAGGAAAGTCAGAAATTCAGGTTGAAGTTCAAACATGGAAGGTAGAACAGTACTACTAACACAAACCCACACAAATGTGTGTGTGTGTGTGTGTGTGTGTGTGTGTGTGTGTGTGTGTGTGTGTGTGTGTGTGTGTGTGTGTGTGTGTGTGTGTGTGTGTGTGTGTGTGTGTGTGTATGTGAATGTGTGTGTGTGCATGTGTATGTGTGTGTGTGTGTATGTGTGTGTGTGTGTGTGTGTGTGTGTATGTGTGTGTGTGTGTGTGTGTGTGTGTGTGTGTGTGTGTGTGTGTATGTGTGTGTGTGTGTATGTGTATGTGAGTGTGTGTGTGCGTGTGTATGCGTGTGTGTGTATGTGTATGTACACGCTAGCATGTGTGCGCACGTGTTTGTGCGCGTGCATGCATATGTGTGTGTACGCATGTGTGTGTGTATGTGCGTCTGCATGTGTGTTTGTAGGTGTGTGCATGTGTGTGTACATGAGTGTGAGCATGTGTGAATGCATGCATTTGTCCGCTCATGTGTGTGCATGCATAAGTGCAGATACGGTATATATGTGTGTGTATGTGTGTGCAATCATGCATGCATGCATGTGTGTGTGTGTGTTTGCATGCGTGTGTTCATATGTGTGTGCATGTGTGCAGTGTTGCTGCATGCTGTGGTGCTGGTCTCTGTCGGCCAGTGTCCTACCTTGAGGAAGCCGATCACAGCGACGGGGACAGAATTGATGAAGGTTTCCGCCCTGGAGACGCTCCTCAGCACACGGACCGGGCGCATGACATCTACGAACAAGCACAGCGCCGCCGCGCACAGTCACGTCTGCCGTCTCGGTGACCCCGACGAGGAAAATCCCGTCAAGCTGGGAAGAGTGCTGAGAAGATTTACAACGATGTCGCCAAGCGGCACGGTGGCGCGGCGGTAGAGTTGCTGCCTCACAGCGCCGGAGGCCCGGGTTCGATCCCGGCTACGGGCACTGTCCGCACGGAGTTTGCACATTCTCCCCGTGACCCGCGTGGGTTTTCTCCGAGATTTCCAGTATACACTGGAATTTTGAAGGATGAGAGGGGATCTTATCGAAACGTATATGATTACTAAGGGGTTGGACACGTTAGAGGCAGGAAACATGTTCCCAATGTTGGGGGAGTCCAGAACCAGGGGCCACAGTTTAAGAATAAGGGGTAGGGCAATTTAGAACGGAGATGAGGAAAACCTTTTTCAGTCAGAGAGTTGTGAATCTGTGGAATTCTCTGCCTCAGAAGGCAGTGGAGGCCAATTCTCTGAATGCATTCAAGAGAGAGCTGGATAGAGCTCTTAAGGATAGCGGAGTCAGGGGGTATGGGGAGAGGGCAGGAACGGGGTACTGATTGAGAATGATCAGCCATGATCACATTGAATGGCGGTGCTGGCTCGAAGGGCCGAATGGCCTCCTCCTGCACCTATTGTCTATTGTCCTCCCACACTCCAAAGACGTGCAGGTTTGTAGGTTAATTGGCTTGGTATAAATTTAAAATAGTCCCTGTTGTGTGTAGGATAGTGTTAGGGGATCGCTGGTCGGTGCGGACTCAGATGGCCGAAGGGCCTGTTTCCATGCTGTATCTCTGAGGTAGAAATTAAACTGAACTTGACTCGAGGGCCTGAGCTACAGGGAGAGGCTGGCCGGGCTAGGACTCTATTCCTTGGAGAGCAGGGAACTGAGGAGTGATCTTATAGAGATCTTATAAAATCACGTGGGGAATAGATGGGGGAACGCAGAGAGTAGAGCAATCAAAAACCAGAGGACACAAGTTTAAAGCGAGAGGGGAAAGATTTAATTGGAACTTGAGCGGCAACTTTTTTCACACAGAGAGCCGTGCAAATAGGGAAGGAGCTGCCAGAGACAATGGGTGAGGCAAGTACAGTAACAACATTGAAAGGACACTTGGACAGATACGTGGATAGGAAATGTTTGGGGCTTTGTGGGCCGAATGGACGATTGGACGTGGCGTAGACGGGATACAAGTGGGTGGGCCAAAGTTCAACATCGCATCAACATGGCCGCCCTACCAGCGCCATGCCACTCCCTCAGTACCAAAGATACTAGAGGAGCAAGATAGACCACTCAACCCTAAAAACCGTAGTGCGTCATGGCGGCCATTTTAGGAGGCAGAATCTTGCAGAAATATTTTAAAAGAAAAATAACAAAAATCTGTGAATTGATAGATGAGATATATTCTGCATTTTTTTGGTATCATCACACATACTGTTCCCCTAAAACGCTGATTACACTGCGAGAGGCAGAACTAACGACGGGTTTTGCTTACTAAAATGGCGGACGTTACGCTCCTTTGCGTGCTACACTTCAATATCGGTGATTTCGACAGAGTGGTTCATCTTGCTCCTCTAGTATCTTTGCTCAATACCTCGCTGAGAACTTCAACCTGGATCGCAGGTTTGAATCCAGCACAGGTGTGAAATGAATGCTCATAAGGTCATCAGTAGATAGGAGCAGAATTAGGCCATTCGGCCCATCGAGTCCACTCCGCCATTCAATCACGGCTGATCTAGCTCTCCCTCCCAACCCCGTTCTCCTGCCTTCTCCCCACAACCTCTGACACCCGCACTAATCAAGAATCTATCTCTTATCCTTAAAAATATCACTTGACGTGGCCTCCACAGCCTTCTGTGGCAAAGAATCCCACAGGTTCACCACCCTGTGACTAAAGAAAAGTCCTTCCTATAAGAATGTAATCCTTTAATTTGTAATTAGTAATGAGTAAATTACCAATTTACTCCTCACTAAACCAACACTTGTATACACTGGAATTTAGAGGGATGAGAGGGGATCTTATCGAAACGTATAAGATTATTAAGGGGTTGGACACGTTAGAGGCAGGAAACAAGTTCCCAATGTTGGGGGAGTCCAGAACCAGGGGCCACAGTTTAAGAATAAGGGGTACGCCATTTAGAACTGAGATGAGGAAAAACTTTTTTAGTCAGAGAGTTGTGAATCTGTGGAATTCTCTGCCTCAGAAGGCAGTGGAGGACAATTCTCTGAATGCATTCAAGAGAGAGCTAGATAGAGCTCTTAAGGATAGCGGAGTCAGGGGGTATGGGGAGAAGGCAGGAACGGGGTACTGATTGAGAATGATCAGCCATGATCACATTGAATGGCGGTGCTGGCTCGAAGGGCCGAATGGCCTCCTCCTGCACCTATTGTCTATTGTCTATAACACTGTTACTAAATTGGTACATAATTTGAGAACTATTTCAAACATATGCGATGTTTTTAAACTCTTGGCAGTTCAATCTTTTTTTCTTCCAATTTCACTTTCCCTCCATCATTCTCCCCACTTGTGAATTGTTTGCTCCGTTCCAGTTTGTTGACTTGCGTTTTAAAATCAATAACTCGTGCACTTTTGCACCCACGGTTTTGCTGCCATTTTACCACCTTCTTCTTCTGTCGTATGTCTTTTAGACCTGCAGCTCCGTTGATGCGAGCCAGGCCAGCATGTCATCGTCCAGGTCAATCAGACTTCCATTTTACCTCATGGCTGGGCAAGACTACAGAGTGCAGATCAAGAGGCGGATTGTTCCGGAAGGGTGCACACGGTTTTGGCCGGGGGAACTGCTTGCTGCTTTCCCATGAATTCCCACCTGAAGCAATGAGGACGCCCACACACATTTTAGACAATAGACAATAGGTGCAGGAGGAGGCCATTCGGCCCTTCGAGCCAGCACCGCCATTCAATGTGATCATGGCTGATCATTCTCAATCAGTACCCCGTTCCTGCCTTCTCCCCATACCCCCTGACTCCGCTATCCTTAAGAGCTCTATCTAGCTCTCTCTTGAATGCATTCAGAGAATTGGCCTCCACTGCCTTCTGATAGGAGCAGAATTAGGCCATTCGGCCCATCAAGTCCATTCTACCATCCAATCATGGCTGATCTATCTTTCACCTCTCAACCCCATTCTCCTGCCTTCTCCCCATAACCCCTGACACCCGCACTGATCAATAGCCTTATCAGTCCTCTGCATTAAAAATATCCACTGACTTGGCCTCCACAGCTGTCTGTGGCAATGGATTCCACAGATTCACCACCCTCTGACTTTAAAAGATATTTGGACAGGTTGAGAGGGATGTGGACCAAATACTGGCAAATGGGACCCTGGGTTAGACCACAATCCAACAGAGTGAATATTGAATTTTCCAATTTTAGATACCTGCTCCCTTTTCTCTCCCATTTCCCACCTCCACTCATCTCCCATCTCTCCACCCCCCCTGCCATTTCCTGTTTCTGACCTCCTCAAAAACTTTAGTTTCGAGGACTCAGCGCGGAAACAGGCCCTTCAGCCCACCGGGTCCGCGCCGACCAGCGATCCCCCGCTCATTAACACCATCCTACACCCACTGGGGACAATTTTTACATTTACCAAGCCGATTAACCTACAAAAACCTGCACGTCTTTGGAGTGTGGGAGGAAACCGAAGATCTGGGAGAAAACCCACGCAGGTCACGGGGAGAACGTACAAACTCCGTACAGACGGCGCCCGCAGTCCGGGATGGGAACCCGGGTCTCCGGCGCTGCATTCGCTGTAAGGCGGCAACTCTACCGCTTGCGCCACCGTGACCGCCCTAAAACCTGTTTCACATTTTCCTGCCTCTTCTTATCTCTGGCCTTTGTGCCGACCATCTGCCCACCCGACCCCCCCGCCCGACCCCCTCCCTCGCCCACATCGACCTATTACCTGCCATGTTTCGCCCTTGCCTCACCCCTTTTCCAGTCTTCTTCTGGCCCCTCCCCCTCCCCCCTCCCCACTCCCCACTTCCCCCCTCCCCACTCCCCACTCCCCCCCCTCCCCACTCCCCACTCCCCCCCCTCCCACTCCCCCCTCCCCACTCCCCCCTCCCCACTCCCCCCTCCCCACTCCCCCCTCCCCACTCCCCACTCCCCCACTCCCCCCTCCCCACTCCCCCCTCCCCACTCCCCCCCTCCCCACTCCCCCCTCCCCCCTCCCCCACTCCCCCCTCCCCACTCCCCCCTCCCCACTCCCCACTCCCCACTCCCCACTCCCCCCTCCCCACTCCCCCCCTCCCCACTCCCCCCTCCCCCACCTCCCCACTCCCCACTTCCCCACAACAATCAGCCTGAAGAAGGGTCTCGACCCGAAGCGTCACCTGTTCCCTCTCTCCAGAGGCGCTGCCTGTCCCGCTGAGTTACTCCACCATTTTGTGTCCACCTTCCATTTAAACCAGTCCTTTCCTGCGCATTTGATGGGCGCTAATTATCCCTCACTGTGTATCTGTACGCTGTAAATGGATCGTATGGTAATCACGTATATTGTCTTTCCGCTGGCTGGTTAGCGCGCAAGAAAAGCTTTCTCGCTGTACCTCTGCGCACGTGACAGTAAACTGAACTGAAACTGGTCGTCGGCCTGAACCAGCATCTGCAGTTCATCCCCACACCACGTTCTTTACATCATTACCTGGTGAAGAGGATGATCCAAGGAATTTCTGTATCTCGTCCTCCGTCTCCTCCTGGTACCCCCCCGTCCTCTCCCGAGGGGGCAGGTGTACTGGGGGCGACGAGGGAGGGGAGGGAGAGCAGGGTGGCGAGGAGGAGCAGCGGGCGGGCGGGGCATGTCGGGCATGTCGAGCGGCCAGGGAAGACTGGGCGGGGGGGGGGGGGAGGGGGGGGGGGGAAGGAGGCAGGCTCACAGATGGCTCTGCTCTACGACTGGCCCGAGACTGCAGAACCTGGCACCGGCCCACCGCCAGCACCCTCGCTCAGACACACACCCCTGACCTTGGCGGCCGCAGGTACAGGTGTGGGAACGTTGCAGGTGGGGGCCTGGCTCTCCGAAACAAACTCAACCCTCGTTGTGTCCATATAAAACGTGGCCTGAGATTTAGTGCGGACTAGACCGGACTAGACCCCGTTGGGCCCAAACCTCTCCTGCATTGGTGCAGTACCCTCTCCTCCCCCCTCCCTCCCCCCTCCCCTTCCCCTGCCCCCCTTTCCCTCCTCCATTCCCCTCCCCCCCACTCCATCCCCCTCAACTCCTCTTAACCTCCCTCCTCCTCCCTCCCTCCCCCCCTTTCCCTCCTCCATTCCCCTCCCCCCCACTCCATCCCCCTCAACTCCTCTTAACCTCCCTCCTCCTCCCTCCCTCCCTCCCCTTCCCCCTCCTCCCTTCCCCTTCCCCCCCACTCCATCCCCCTCAAATCCCCTTAACCTCCCTCCTCCCCCTCCCTCCCTCCCCCCTCCCTCCACCCCCCTCCCTCCCTCCACCTCCCTCCCTCCCTCCTCCCCTTTCCCTCCTCCCTTCCCCTCCCCCCCACTCCATCCCCCTCAACCTCCCTTAACCTCCCTCCCTCCCACTCCCCCCACTCCATCCCCCTCAAATCCCCTTAACCCCCTCCTCCCTCCCTCCCTCGCTCCCTCCCCCCCTCCCCCTTTCCCTCCTCCCTTCCCCTTCCCCCCCACTCCACTCCCCTTAACCTCCCTCCCTCCCTCCCTCCTCCCCTCCCCTTCCCATCCCCCTTCCCCTCCCCCCCTCCATCCCCCCCACTCCATCCCCCTCAACCCCCCTTAACCCCCCTCCACCCTCCCTCCCCCTCCCCTCCCTCCCTAGGAGATGGATTTAAACTTTAAAATGTGAATAACATTAAAAATATAACACCGATTTCAATGAACCTTCTTCCATTGGCACCAAAGGGACGACGGTGAGTAAGGTGGGCCTAAAATTGTCGCGCTATCGTGTACCGATTTGGCTGTAGTTCAGGAACAAACATACAAACAAACAAGAGTTTTAGTGTATAGATAAAGCCTCTGAATGGTGAGAACCTGGAATTAAAGCCAGCTCATTGGCGCAGTGGTAGAGTTGCCTGAGGGTCCCATCTGAAACGTCGTCTGTCCAATCCCCTCCACAGATGCTGCCTGACCCACTGAGATCCCCCAGCACATTTACTGTTTTTCTTTGCTCAGTATTCCAGCGTCTGCAGTTCCGTGTGTCTCCAGTTTGCCCGAGGAGTCTATTTGAAATCTACAAAAGGACATTTACACCCGATAACTAGAGAGGGTTTAAAAACAGAGCGATCAAAGGAAGGCTTTCAAGTAAACGTCACCTTTATTAACCTTTATTCATTAGAAAACATTCCAATCACATAATAGAAAGCAGAGCTGCAGTAATAGAGTCATTGGGTGCAGTTTGCAACTTGCAATGCATCAGGTGTACTTGCAATGTACCTGTGTGGGTGTGTGGGTTTGTGTGTGGGGCTGTGTGTGTACCTGTGTGTGTGCGTGGGTGTGTGTGTGTGTGCGTTTGTGTGTGCGTGTCGGTGTTTGTGTGTGTGAGTGTGAGTGTGTGGTGTGTGTGGGTGTTGGTTTGTGTGTGTGTGGGTGTGTGTGTCGGGGTGTGTGTGTGTGTGTGTGTGTGTGTGTGTGTGTGTGTGTGTGTGCACGTGTGTGTGCGTATGTGTGTGTGTGTGTGTGTGTGTGTGTGTGTGTGTGTGTGTGCGTGTGTGTGTGCGTGGGTGTGTGTGGGTGGGTATGTGCGTCTGTGTGTGTCTGTGTGTGTGCGTGCGTGGGTGTGTGTGTGTCGGTTTGTGTGTGTGTGGGGTGTGTGTGTGTGCTTGTGTCGGGGGGTGTGTGTGGGTGTGTGTGCGTGTGTTTGTGTGTGTGTGTTGGTATCGGTGTGTGTGGGTGTGTGTGTGTGTGCGTGTCGGTGTGTGTGTGCGTGTCGGTGTGTGTGTGCGTGTCGATGTGTGTGTGTGTGTGTGTGCCTGTTGAGATGTCTATGCATGTGTGTAGCAAGAAATCAGAATGGCATAGTCTGAAGAAGGGTCCCGACCCGAAACGTCACCTATCCATGTTCTCCAGAGATGTTGCCTGACCTGCTGAGTTACTCCAGCACTTTGTGTCTTTTTTTTTTTTTAACCAGTATCTGCAGTTCCTGGTTTCTACATGCCCCATCCACACTGGTCCAACCTGCCTGCATTTGCCACCCACTTCGATGTGCATAGATAGGAAAGGGTTTAGAGGAAGAAGGGTCTCGGCCCGAAACATCGCCCATTCCTTCTCTCCAGAGATGCTGCCTGACCCGCTGAGTTACTCCAGCGTCTTGTGTCTACCTAAGGTTCAGAGGGAATGTTGCAAAACTCGGGCAGATACTTTACTTTAGAGATACGGCACAGAAACAGGCCCTTCGGCCCACTGAGTCCGTGCCGACCGGCGATCTCCCCGCACACTAGCACTACCCCAACACACTGGGGGACAAGCAGCGATTTGTAGCCAAGCCAATGAACCTGCAAACCTGCACGTCTTTGGAGTGTGGGAGGAAACCGGAGCACCCGGAGAAAAACCACGCGGTCGCAGGGAGAACGTGCGAACTCCGCACTGACAGTGCCCGTGGTCGGGATCGGACCCGGGCTCTACCCGCTGCGCCACCGTGCCGCCCACCCGATGGGGCGAGCTCGGACGGGATACCTTGGCCGAATGGAGTGAGAAGCAACTGCAGCTGCCAGTTTAACCCCCGAGTGGAAAGATGGAGTCTCTCAGTGGGACGGGCAGCATCTCCGGAGGGAAGGAACGGGTGACGTTTCGGGTCGAGACCCTTGAACCCCTCGGCTGAAGGGTCAGTTTCTGTGCTGCTTGACGCTACGAAGCGTCAGGATGTGTGGCGTGGCTGTGAAAGAGTTCTCAAGAGGGATCTCCTGATCACCTAGGGATGGATGGGGAGAGCCCGGTGTAGGCTAGTAGCTCAATGCTAGCGGAGATAGGAGTAGAATGAATGAATGTATGAATGAATGAATAAGTGTATTGGCCAAGTATGTGCACATACAAGGAATATGCCTTGGTGCTCCGCTCGCAAGTAACAACACGAACACACAGTAAACAATTAAGAATAAAGCATAAACCATTAAGAATGCAACTTTAAAGTACAACCATGTGAGTGAAATAAACCAGAGCAAAAAGAGACTACAGACTTTTGGTTATTGAGTGTTTGGTTATAGATAATTAGGCCATTCGGCCCATCAAGTCCACTCCGCCATTCGAAGGTATTTATTCACAAAGTGCTGGAGTAACTCAGCGGGTCAGGCAGCATCTCAGGAGAGAAGGAATGGGTGACGTTTCGGGTCCAGACCCTTCTTCAGACCCGAAACGTCTCGACCCGAAACGTCATCCATTCCTTCTCTCCCTGAGATGCTGCCTGACCTGCTGAGTTACCCCAGCATTTTGTGAATAAATACCTTCGATTTGTACCAGCATCTGCAGCTATTTTCTTATACTTCTCCGCCATTCAATCATGGCTGATTGTTCCCGATGTTGGGGAAGTCCAGAACCAGGGGTCACAGTTTAAGGATAAGGGGGAAGTCTTTTAGGACCGAGATGAGAACGTTTTTTTTCACACAGAGAGTGGTGAATCTGTGGAATTCTCTGCCACAGAAGGTAGTTGAGGCCAGTTCATTGGCTATATTTAAGAGGGAGTTAGATGTGGCCCTTGTGGCTAAATGGATGAGGGGGTATGGAGAGAAGGCAGGTACGGGATACTGAGTTGGATGATCAGCCATGATCATATTGAATGGCGGTGCTGGCTC